>NW_027476294.1:72500-75000 GCF_051020955.1 Megalopta genalis
TATCGCGCCTCACCAATATATCTTTTATAAAATTCGATATCCTCTCCAAATATAGATCTTCGAAACACTCGCAAGACGATTACAATCGGTATAACTTTAACGTCCGTCCGAAAAGTACTTTCGGGGACTAGACGACCGATTGATCTCGTGCGGTTTCGCTATTCGATCATTTGAAGAGAACAAAAAGATATATGGGGCGACCGACAAACGGTTTTCCGTAGAACCAGACTCGCGATTGCGTTGACACACACACATCATAGCCACACCAATAGAAGAGTTTTAGGACGGTAACCCGGGTGGGGTGTTCTTTACTCAGAATATGTGCAACATCGGATCTATATAGCCATCGATACAATTCGTACACAAATGTGTCGTACGAAGAGAGAGACTTTTTTTCCTCTGGCAACATAACGGTAAGAGACATCCTTCCACACTCATAGGTTCCACTCCCTGGGGCTATGATATATATATACATATAAATTCAAATTCGAAGCAACGGTCACAATTCTACTCTATATTTTTGCGGGTTATGTGTTCTTTCGTTCAATTTCTTTCATGCGTTCGTTCGATCTCTGTACACAGTCTTCACATAGGACAGACTCGTGTAGTACGCTTTCGTGGGTTAAACCCATCTCGTTTCATTTCAGGCGACGTCGGGAGCGCGTTGAAAATGTACCAGTGAAATCTCGATAGTTCTACGAATACGAATCGTCCCGAAAAAGATTTTGTCACCGCTTCGAAGCGGTGTTTCAGACGGGCGGACGTATATAAAACATATACGACACACGACACCGCCTTCCACACTCACGCTAGTTCGAACACGATTTCCATCTCTCTCGAAGACTGTTAGACGTACGTAAAATTTCTCAATATTCATAGGACCGCGACAAACGCCGACGAAGCGCCCACCATTCGCTCGTACGTATATAGGCAACAAGTGCCATCAACGCAAGCAGTTTATAAGTACGTAAACGACCCTCAGCCAGGCGTGGTCCAGGAATTGTATCCGTGGACCGCAATGTGCGTTCGAAATGTCGATGTTCATGTGTCCTGCAGTTCACACGTTGACGCGCAATTAGCTGCGTTCTTCATCGACCCACGAGCCAAGTGATCCACCGTTCAGGGTAATTTTTCCCTTTTATTCTCTCATATATATATAATGTGTATTTGCTATCCACCACATTTTTGTGTTATATTTCGGAACAAGCCGATACCCGAAGAGCTCCAACCAGCGCGCGAAGGAGATTCGGGAGTCGTCGTACAACGACATAATTGTCCCTTAAAGAACGAGATATTTCCGTCGAAACCATATATATATGTACGAGCAAATCCAAAACCACTGTTTTCTTGCAAGTTCGACGGTCGGAGCGAATAGAACATTGAAAAGCCTTCTATCGAAGAAACACAGAGAGTATATCACCTCCAAAAACGACGGGGATATGGATATTCAAACTGGACAATTATCAACCCGATACTGGATTCGAAAAGTTTCTCTCTCCTTTCGTCGTTATTTACACCGGACGGACTCACGGCCGGCTCTAGCTGGGTGTCATATATATATACGTCCCACGCTCATGCTGCCACTAGCGCGCAACAGAGTAGGGTGTCAATGACAACGACACAGCATTGAAACGAGCTACACAAGCCGGTCTCTCTTGATACCAATGTAAACGAGCATTAAGTTATCTTCAGACTGCCCGATATTTTCGTCCTTTGGACTTTCCCAACGATTCCTTTTTTTCTTTTTTTTTTTTACACCACAGCGAAGACTTGAGGAAGCGTGATTAGCACGCTCGCATCCCTCCCTGTCCTACTACAACTGTGTGTGTGTGTGTGTAAAGAAAGAAAAAAGAATACATTGGCTTTCTCTCTATCGAGAAGATGGCCTACGCAACGCAGATCAAAGGCCTAATACGTGTAATATAATACGCGTCTGGCCGTGTATAAATCACGCACGAATGATCTGGTCGGGCCCAACTCTTCTCGTACGCTTATTTTTCCGTGTTGAGGCACTATCATAAAATCACACAAACCCCAACACGTGTGTGTCTTGGAAGGAAGATGGCCTACGCAACGCAGATCAAAGGCCTAATACGTGTAGTACACACGTCTGCCGTGTAAATCACGCACGAATGATCTGGTCGGGCCCAACTCTTCTCCACCACACCACATCCCAACTTTGTACATTTTTATATATTTTTGTGCGTTGGGGCACCTTCATAATCACAAACCCCAACAACACATATATCTCTCTCTCTTTGAAAGATTTGTTGTGGCCTACGCAACGCAGATCAAAGGCCTAATACGTGTAGTACACACGTCTGGCCGTGTAAATCACGCACGAATGATCTGGCGGGCTCAACAATATCTTTTTTTTTTATATGAATTCTTATCCACAAACTAATCGAATTCATTTTCTCTCCTCCTCTCCTCTCTCTTTGAGATATATTGGAACATTGTAATGATCCTTCCGCAGGTTCACCTACGGAAACCTTGTTAC
>NW_027476294.1:77500-85000 GCF_051020955.1 Megalopta genalis
ACTGGCGAGAAAGCGTGTTCTTCCGCTCGCGCTAGGCATTTCGATTTCTGACACCTCTTGATTTAAAAAATCAGTTTTTTGATAGTTTTCTCTCTCCACTGGGCTATTTCATTTTAGCCACAGTTTTCAATTGGTACGATTTGCTTCCAAATCTTACAGATGCATTTTAAAAAATTTTTCCATCGCTCGGACAGAAGAGTCGATTGCTCAGTGAGTACGAGTATACATACAAAGTGCATACGGGTAACCAACCCCGTAGGGCTTGCCACATATGGGCCATTCGGTCAAAGACACCGACCCGTGGCCACGCTGTGTGGAGAAAAGTCCGTAACGTAAACGGCACGAAACAGTCAGGACCGAAGCCCCGAAGGAGCTCTGAGACAGCTTCTCGACCGAGATCGTAGAATTGGCCCAAAACCCGCTCTGCTCCGTCCGCCTCGCACGGACCGTGTATCTCTTATAGATACCGAACGGCCGGCAAGGACGCCGGCGCCGCCGGCCGAATAGCACGCGCGCTTATGAGTGTAAACCGCTGCGGCAACAGACCGCCCGGCCGTGCTGTTGTAACATAGCGCGTGAACGAACGAAAAAAATTTTTATAGTAAACATTAAAATAAATTACACTACCGTAAACTAGACAAAAAATTACACATTTTTTCCCAATATGAAAATTTTCACAAACTTTTTAAAGTCCCATCGCATCGAGTAAACTTTTTTAATAACGCGTCCGCACGATTCTAAATGCTTAATCCATATGTGAAATCGTTCACTGATCACGAATATCGCATTTAAAAAAATTACAAAAATTTATTTTTCAAAATAATCAAAAAAAACCGAAAAATCACAAGAGTAAAGTACCATTATTTTAAACAACATGTCGTTCTAAATGCTTAATCCCTATGTAAAAAAGTTATTTAAGCAAGAATATGTAATCGAAAAAAATTAGAAAAATTTATTTTAGCCGTAAATCGAAAATAATGGGGACACCGGAGCTGTTCGAAGCGCCGAGACGCGCCGCGTACGGCCGAATATTTTCTAAGTCCCAACGTACCGATCAAGAGTAAAGTACCATTTTCCTACATTAGATTTCGTTCTAAATGCTTAATCCCTATGTAAAAACGTTAGTTAAGCAAGAATATCGTATTTTTAAAAAAATCTAATGATAGGATTTTCCAGAAAATTGAAAAAACCGAAAAATGTCAAGAGTAAAGTGCCATTTTCTGACATTAGATTTCGTTCTAAATGCTTAATCCCTATGTAGAAACGTTAGTTAAGCAAGAATATCGTATTTTTAAAAAAATCTAATGATAGGATTTTTCAGAAAATTGAAAAAACCGTAAAATGTCAAGAGTAAAGTGCCATTATTTTAAACAATGTATCGTTCTAAATGCTTAATCCCTATGTAAAAAAGTTATTTAAGCAAGAATATGTTATTGAAAAAAATTAGAAAAATTTATTTTAGCCGTAAATCGAAAATAATGGGGACACCGGAGCTGTTCGAAGCGCCGAGACGCGCCGCGTACGGCCGAATATTTTCTAAGTCCCAACGTACCGATCAAGAGTAAAGTACCATTTTCCTACATTAGATTTCGTTCTAAATGCTTAATCCCTATGTAAAAACGTTAGTTAAGCAAGAATATCGTATTTTTAAAAAAATCTAATGATAGGATTTTCCAGAAAATTGAAAAAACCGAAAAATGTCAAGAGTAAAGTGCCATTTTCTGACATTAGATTTCGTTCTAAATGCTTAATCCCTATGTAGAAACGTTAGTTAAGCAAGAATATCGTATTTTTAAAAAAATCTAATGGTAGGATTTTTCAGAAAATTGAAAAAACCGTAAAATGTCAAGAGTAAAGTGCCCTTATTTTAAACATTATATCGTTCTAAATGCTTAATCCCTATGTAAAAAAGTTATCTAAGCAAGAATATGTTATTGAATAAAATGAGAAAAATTTATTTTAGCCGTAAATCGAAAATAATGGGTCGAGCGAATCGGTCGATTGCGCCGAGACGCGCTATGATGCAACAGACGAGCGATTGGAACGCCCGAATATTTTCAAAGTCCCAACGTACCGGTCAAGAGTAAAGTACCATTTTCCTACATTAGATTTCGTTCTAAATGCTTAATCCCTATGTAAAAACGTTAGTTAAGCAAGAATATCGTATTTTAAAAAAAATCTAATGATAGGATTTTCCAGAAAATTGAAAAAACCGAAAAATGTCAAGAGTAAAGTGCCATTTTCTGACATTAGATTTCGTTCTAAATGCTTAATCCCTATGTAGAAACGTTAGTTAAGCAAGAATATCGTATTTTTAAAAAAATCTAATGATAGGATTTTTCAGAAAATTGAAAAAACCGTAAAATGTCAAGAGTAAAGTGCCATTATTTTAAACAATGTATCGTTCTAAATGCTTAATCCCTATGTAAAAAAGTTATTTAAGCAAGAATATGTTATTGAAAAAAATTAGAAAAATTTATTTTAGCCGTAAATCGAAAATAATGGGGACACCGGAGCTGTTCGAAGCGCCGAGACGCGCCGCGTACGGCCGAATATTTTCTAAGTCCCAACGTACCGATCAAGAGTAAAGTACCATTTTCCTACATTAGATTTCGTTCTAAATGCTTAATCCCTATGTAAAAACGTTAGTTAAGCAAGAATATCGTATTTTTAAAAAAATCTAATGATAGGATTTTCCAGAAAATTGAAAAAACCGAAAAATGTCAAGAGTAAAGTACCATTTTCCTACATTAGATTTCGTTCTAAATGCTTAATCCCTATGTAAAAACGTTAGTTAAGCAAGAATATCGTATTTTTAAAAAAATCTAATGATAGGATTTTCCAGAAAATTGAAAAAACCGAAAAATGTCAAGAGTAAAGTGCCATTTTCTGACATTAGATGTCGTTCTAAATCCTTAATCCCTATGTAGAAACGTTAGTTAAGCAAGAATATCGTATTTTTAAAAAAATCTAATGGTAGGATTTTTCAGAAAATTGAAAAAACCGTAAAATGTCAAGAGTAAAGTGCCCTTATTTTAAACATTATATCGTTCTAAATGCTTAATCCCTATGTAAAAAAGTTATCTAAGCAAGAATATGTTATTGAATAAAATGAGAAAAATTTATTTTAGCCGTAAATCGAAAATAATGGGTCGAGCGAATCGGTCGATTGCGCCGAGACGCGCTATGATGCAACAGACGAGCGATTGGAACGCCCGAATATTTTCAAAGTCCCAACGTACCGATCAAGAGTAAAGTACCATTTTCCTACATTAGATTTCGTTCTAAATGCTTAATCCCTATGTAAAAACGTTAGTTAAGCAAGAATATCGTATTTTAAAAAAAATCTAATGATAGGATTTTCCAGAAAATTGAAAAAACCGAAAAATGTCAAGAGTAAAGTGCCATTTTCTGACATTAGATTTCGTTCTAAATGCTTAATCCCTATGTAGAAACGTTAGTTAAGCAAGAATATCGTATTTTTAAAAAAATCTAATGGTAGGATTTTTCAGAAAATTGAAAAAACCGTAAAATGTCAAGAGTAAAGTGCCCTTATTTTAAACATTATATCGTTCTAAATGCTTAATCCCTATGTAAAAAAGTTATCTAAGCAAGAATATGTTATTGAATAAAATGAGAAAAATTTATTTTAGCCGTAAATCGAAAATAATGGGTCGAGCGAATCGGTCGATTGCGCCGAGACGCGCTATGATGCAACAGACGAGCGATTGGAACGCCCGAATATTTTCAAAGTCCCAACGTACCGATCAAGAGTAAAGTACCATTTTCCTACATTAGATTTCGTTCTAAATGCTTAATCCCTTTGTAAAAACGTTAGTTAAGCAAGAATATCGTATTTTTAAAAAAATCTAATGATAGGATTTTCCAGAAAATTGAAAAAACCGAAAAATGTCAAGAGTAAAGTGCCATTTTCTGACATTAGATTTCGTTCTAAATGCTTAATCCCTATGTAGAAACGTTAGTTAAGCAAGAATATCGTATTTTTAAAAAAATCTAATGATAGGATTTTTCAGAAAATTGAAAAAACCGTAAAATGTCAAGAGTAAAGTGCCATTATTTTAAACAATGTATCGTTCTAAATGCTTAATCCCTATGTAAAAAAGTTATTTAAGCAAGAATATGTTATTGAAAAAAATTAGAAAAATTTATTTTAGCCGTAAATCGAAAATAATGGGGACACCGGAGCTGTTCGAAGCGCCGAGACGCGCCGCGTACGGCCGAATATTTTCTAAGTCCCAACGTACCGATCAAGAGTAAAGTACCATTTTCCTACATTAGATTTCGTTCTAAATGCTTAATCCCTATGTAGAAACGTTAGTTAAGCAAGAATATCGTATTTTTAAAAAAATCTAATGGTAGGATTTTTCAGAAAATTGAAAAAACCGTAAAATGTCAAGAGTAAAGTGCCATTATTTTAAACAATGTATCGTTCTAAATGCTTAATCCCTATGTAAAAAAGTTATCTAAGCAAGAATATGTTATTGAATAAAATGAGAAAAATTTATTTTAGCCGTAAATCGAAAAAAAGACTGTTCGTTTCTCTGTCTCTCTCGCGCGATCGAAGTATTGATGTTTCCCGGCAAAGTAATGGGATATTAATTAAACTTTATACACGAAATTACTCGTTTTGATCCCCGCTACACAGCCGTATACTTTTTATAATTTTGTGGAATCGGGAACCTTGAAATATTTAACATAACGCGGATCGACTGTCTCTGTCTCTTTCTAGATCGGAATAATCGATGTTTCCCGGAAAACTATTCGGAGATTAATTAAACTTTATACACGAAATTACTCGTTTTGATCCCCGCTACACAGCCGTATACTTTTTATAATTTTGTGGAATCGGTAACCTTGAGATATTTAACATAACGCGGATCGACTGTCTCTGTCTCTTTCTAGATCGGAATTATCGATGTTTCCCGGCAAACTATTGGGAGATTATTTAAACTTTATACACGAAATTACTCGTTTTGATCCCCGCTACACAGCCGTATACTTTTTATAATTTTGTGGAATCGGTAACCTGGAGATATTTAACATAACGCGGATCGACTGTCTCTGTCTCTTTCTAGATCGGAATAATCGATGTTTCCCGGCAAACTATTGGGAGATTAATTAAACTTTATACATGAAATTACTCGTTTTGATCCCCGCTACACAGCCGTATACTTTTTATAATTTTGTGGAATCGGTAACCTGGAGATATTTAACATAACGCGGATCGACTGTCTCTGTCTCTTTCTAGATCGGAATAATCGATGTTTCCCGGCAAACTATTGGGAGATTAATTAAACTTTATACATGAAATTACTCGTTTTGGTCCCCGCTACACAGCCGTATACTTTTTATAATTTTGTGGAATCGGTAACCTTGAGATATTTAACATAACGCGGATCGACTGTCTCTGTCTCTTTCTAGATCGGAATTATCGATGTTTCCCGGCAAACTATTGGGAGATTATTTAAACTTTATACATGAAATTACTCGTTTTGGTCCCCGCTACACAGCCGTATACTTTTTATAATTTTGTGGAATCGGGAACCTTGAAATATTTAACATAACGCGGATCGACTGTCTCTGTCTCTTTCTAGATCGGAATTATCGATGTTTCCCGGAAAACTATTCGGAGATTAATTAAACTTTATACACGAAATTACTCGTTTTGATCCCCGCTACACAGCCGTATACTTTTTATAATTTTGTGGAATCGGTAACCTTGAGATATTTAACATAACGCGGATCGACTGTCTCTGTCTCTTTCTAGATCGGAATTATCGATGTTTCCCGGCAAACTATTGGGAGATTATTTAAACTTTATACATGAAATTACTCGTTTTGATCCCCGCTACACAGCCGTATACTTTTTATAATTTTGTGGAATCGGTAACCTTGAGATATTTAACATAACGCGGATCGACTGTCTCTGTCTCTTTCTAGATCGGAATTATCGATGTTTCCCGGCAAACTATTGGGAGATTATTTAAACTTTATACATGAAATTACTCGTTTTGATCCCCGCTACACAGCCGTATACTTTTTATAATTTTGTGGAATCGGTAACCTGGAGATATTTAACATAACGCGGATCGACTGTCTCTGTCTCTTTCTAGATCGGAATAATCGATGTTTCCCGGCAAACTATTGGGAGATTAATTAAACTTTATACATGAAATTACTCGTTTTGGTCCCCGCTACACAGCCGTATACTTTTTATAATTTTGTGGAATCGGTAACCTTGAGATATTTAACATAACGCGGATCGACTGTCTCTGTCTCTTTCTAGATCGGAATTATCGATGTTTCCCGGCAAACTATTGGGAGATTATTTAAACTTTATACATGAAATTACTCGTTTTGATCCCCGCTACACAGCCGTATACTTTTTATAATTTTGTGGAATCGGTAACCTGGAGATATTTAACATAACGCGGATCGACTGTCTCTGTCTCTTTCTAGATCGGAATAATCGATGTTTCCCGGCAAACTAATGGGAGTTTAATTAAACTTTATGCATCAAATCATTCAGTTTGACTCCTGCAACACAACCAAACACTCTCTGTAATTTTCTGAACTGAAAAACCACTGAAATTGCGCTCGAAATGCGGAGCGACGGGTCGACGCGTCTGCACTGTGCGACAGCTAGTCAAAACGTCCGAACAGCGTATTGTTTTCGATCTCTTGGTATAATATTCGTATTCCTTGCTGTGTATAGCTTCCGATCGATTATTGCAATGGTCAAAGTTCCAGCGGCGTAATGCTTTCCATAAGATTACATTAATATAACCAGCGGCATATTGCTTTCTATCTTGTAATGAAAATTTTATAACCAAGTACCAACGGCGTATTGCTTTCGTTCGGATAATGGAGATTTTACAACCAAGTACCAGCGGTTTCTGTCTTATAATTAAATTATTATAATAAAATAAAGTACCAGCGGCGTGTTACTTTCGTTCGGATAATGGAGATTTTACAACCAAGTATCAGCGGTTTCTGTCTTATAATTAAATTATTATAATAAAATAAAGTACCAGCGGCGTGTTACTTTCGTTCGGATAATGGAGATTTTATGTCCAGCGGCGTAGTGCTTTCTATCTTATAATGTAATTCTTATTACAAAGTACCAGCGGCGTATTGCTTCGTACCAGCGGCGTATTGCTTTTTTACCAGCGGCGTATTGCTTCGTACCAGCGGCGTATTGCTTTTTTTTCCAGCGGCGTATTGTTTCGTACCAGCGGCGTATTGCTTTCCGTAACCTCGAAAAACACAAAGTGCCAGCGGCGTGTTGCTTTGGAAAATAGAGCCAACATCAGCGGCATTCCGGCCTGTGCTCGGTTGGGCACGGAAACGCGACTGACCAATAGGAAGGTTAATTTTCGCCGAATGCAACGTCTGATCTTTCTATATCATGGTTTTGCAACGTCTGATCTTTCTAAATCGCGATAGTGCAACGCTTGATCCTTCTAAATCGCGTTAGTG
>NW_027476294.1:95000-102500 GCF_051020955.1 Megalopta genalis
CAATATGTATATATAAAATGGACAAAATTTAAATCCTTTTCCATCGTCGCCTGTTTCATATATATATGTCAGGTCGACACACCATTTTTCTCTTTCAAATATGTACAAGTTTTGCCACATTCCGCGCTTGTAACATATCTTCTTTAACGCTCAATTTCTTTCATTTTTCTACCATACAGATATTTTACCGTACGCCCAAAAACGTACGTATTATATTTTTGTTCTATCATAAAATCACATTTTTCTACGTACGCCAGCTTCGTACGTTTCTATCTTTGCCTTCATAAAATCACAAGATAATTTTATCTTCAAGAGTCTCGCTATTAACATCTTGTAAGATAAATGTACGTCCCAGCTAAAACGTACAAATACTTCAAGTTAAGTAATAATATATCATCGCTATTGACAAATTTTTAAGATCCAAGACACAGTTCTCTCTATATGTTTTAATATTTTTTATGTACTCAAATATATTCAAAGGAAAAAGTACATGGGTGATGCCATAGTCGTGGAAGCGCGTACGCTCACGCTGATCTTCTGACCGCCGGAAGCACGAAACCTCTGATCTGGGCAAAATCGGCAAGCCGAGGAAGAACGGACAGGACACATGCTGGACTGGCGAGAAAGCGTGTTCTTCCGCTCGCGCTAGGCATTTCGATTTCTGACACCTCTTGATTTAAAAAATCAGTTTTTTGATAGTTTTCTCTCTCCACTGGGCTATTTCATTTTAGCCACAGTTTTCAATTGGTACGATTTGCTTCCAAATCTTACAGATGCATTTTAAAAAATTTTTCCATCGCTCGGACAGAAGAGTCGATTGCTCAGTGAGTACGAGTATACATACAAAGTGCATACGGGTAACCAACCCCGTAGGGCTTGCCACATATGGGCCATTCGGTCAAAGACACCGACCCGTGGCCACGCTGTGTGGAGAAAAGTCCGTAACGTAAACGGCACGAAACAGTCAGGACCGAAGCCCCGAAGGAGCTCTGAGACAGCTTCTCGACCGAGATCGTAGAATTGGCCCAAAACCCGCTCTGCTCCGTCCGCCTCGCACGGACCGTGTATCTCTTATAGATACCGAACGGCCGGCAAGGACGCCGGCGCCGCCGGCCGAATAGCACGCGCGCTTATGAGTGTAAACCGCTGCGGCAACAGACCGCCCGGCCGTGCTGTTGTAACATAGCGCGTGAACGAACGAAAAAAATTTTTATAGTAAACATTAAAATAAATTACACTACCGTAAACTAGACAAAAAATTACACATTTTTTCCCAATATGAAAATTTTCACAAACTTTTTAAAGTCCCATCGCATCGAGTAAACTTTTTTAATAACGCGTCCGCACGATTCTAAATGCTTAATCCATATGTGAAATCGTTCACTGATCACGAATATCGCATTTAAAAAAATTACAAAAATTTATTTTTCAAAATAATCAAAAAAAACCGAAAAATCACAAGAGTAAAGTACCATTATTTTAAACAACATGTCGTTCTAAATGCTTAATCCCTATGTAAAAAAGTTATTTAAGCAAGAATATGTAATCGAAAAAAATTAGAAAAATTTATTTTAGCCGTAAATCGAAAATAATGGGGACACCGGAGCTGTTCGAAGCGCCGAGACGCGCCGCGTACGGCCGAATATTTTCTAAGTCCCAACGTACCGATCAAGAGTAAAGTACCATTTTCCTACATTAGATTTCGTTCTAAATGCTTAATCCCTATGTAAAAACGTTAGTTAAGCAAGAATATCGTATTTTTAAAAAAATCTAATGATAGGATTTTCCAGAAAATTGAAAAAACCGAAAAATGTCAAGAGTAAAGTGCCATTTTCTGACATTAGATTTCGTTCTAAATGCTTAATCCCTATGTAGAAACGTTAGTTAAGCAAGAATATCGTATTTTTAAAAAAATCTAATGATAGGATTTTTCAGAAAATTGAAAAAACCGTAAAATGTCAAGAGTAAAGTGCCATTATTTTAAACAATGTATCGTTCTAAATGCTTAATCCCTATGTAAAAAAGTTATTTAAGCAAGAATATGTTATTGAAAAAAATTAGAAAAATTTATTTTAGCCGTAAATCGAAAATAATGGGGACACCGGAGCTGTTCGAAGCGCCGAGACGCGCCGCGTACGGCCGAATATTTTCTAAGTCCCAACGTACCGATCAAGAGTAAAGTACCATTTTCCTACATTAGATTTCGTTCTAAATGCTTAATCCCTATGTAAAAACGTTAGTTAAGCAAGAATATCGTATTTTTAAAAAAATCTAATGATAGGATTTTCCAGAAAATTGAAAAAACCGAAAAATGTCAAGAGTAAAGTGCCATTTTCTGACATTAGATTTCGTTCTAAATGCTTAATCCCTATGTAGAAACGTTAGTTAAGCAAGAATATCGTATTTTTAAAAAAATCTAATGGTAGGATTTTTCAGAAAATTGAAAAAACCGTAAAATGTCAAGAGTAAAGTGCCCTTATTTTAAACATTATATCGTTCTAAATGCTTAATCCCTATGTAAAAAAGTTATCTAAGCAAGAATATGTTATTGAATAAAATGAGAAAAATTTATTTTAGCCGTAAATCGAAAATAATGGGTCGAGCGAATCGGTCGATTGCGCCGAGACGCGCTATGATGCAACAGACGAGCGATTGGAACGCCCGAATATTTTCAAAGTCCCAACGTACCGGTCAAGAGTAAAGTACCATTTTCCTACATTAGATTTCGTTCTAAATGCTTAATCCCTATGTAAAAACGTTAGTTAAGCAAGAATATCGTATTTTAAAAAAAATCTAATGATAGGATTTTCCAGAAAATTGAAAAAACCGA
This sequence comes from Megalopta genalis, assembly GCF_051020955.1. Lineage (NCBI taxonomy): Eukaryota > Metazoa > Arthropoda > Insecta > Hymenoptera > Halictidae > Megalopta > Megalopta genalis. The sequence continues at coordinate 97,831 of NW_027476294.1, forward strand.
AAAATGTCAAGAGTAAAGTGCCATTTTCTGACATTAGATTTCGTTCTAAATGCTTAATCCCTATGTAGAAACGTTAGTTAAGCAAGAATATCGTATTTTTAAAAAAATCTAATGATAGGATTTTTCAGAAAATTGAAAAAACCGTAAAATGTCAAGAGTAAAGTGCCATTATTTTAAACAATGTATCGTTCTAAATGCTTAATCCCTATGTAAAAAAGTTATTTAAGCAAGAATATGTTATTGAAAAAAATTAGAAAAATTTATTTTAGCCGTAAATCGAAAATAATGGGGACACCGGAGCTGTTCGAAGCGCCGAGACGCGCCGCGTACGGCCGAATATTTTCTAAGTCCCAACGTACCGATCAAGAGTAAAGTACCATTTTCCTACATTAGATTTCGTTCTAAATGCTTAATCCCTATGTAAAAACGTTAGTTAAGCAAGAATATCGTATTTTTAAAAAAATCTAATGATAGGATTTTCCAGAAAATTGAAAAAACCGAAAAATGTCAAGAGTAAAGTACCATTTTCCTACATTAGATTTCGTTCTAAATGCTTAATCCCTATGTAAAAACGTTAGTTAAGCAAGAATATCGTATTTTTAAAAAAATCTAATGATAGGATTTTCCAGAAAATTGAAAAAACCGAAAAATGTCAAGAGTAAAGTGCCATTTTCTGACATTAGATGTCGTTCTAAATCCTTAATCCCTATGTAGAAACGTTAGTTAAGCAAGAATATCGTATTTTTAAAAAAATCTAATGGTAGGATTTTTCAGAAAATTGAAAAAACCGTAAAATGTCAAGAGTAAAGTGCCCTTATTTTAAACATTATATCGTTCTAAATGCTTAATCCCTATGTAAAAAAGTTATCTAAGCAAGAATATGTTATTGAATAAAATGAGAAAAATTTATTTTAGCCGTAAATCGAAAATAATGGGTCGAGCGAATCGGTCGATTGCGCCGAGACGCGCTATGATGCAACAGACGAGCGATTGGAACGCCCGAATATTTTCAAAGTCCCAACGTACCGATCAAGAGTAAAGTACCATTTTCCTACATTAGATTTCGTTCTAAATGCTTAATCCCTATGTAAAAACGTTAGTTAAGCAAGAATATCGTATTTTAAAAAAAATCTAATGATAGGATTTTCCAGAAAATTGAAAAAACCGAAAAATGTCAAGAGTAAAGTGCCATTTTCTGACATTAGATTTCGTTCTAAATGCTTAATCCCTATGTAGAAACGTTAGTTAAGCAAGAATATCGTATTTTTAAAAAAATCTAATGGTAGGATTTTTCAGAAAATTGAAAAAACCGTAAAATGTCAAGAGTAAAGTGCCCTTATTTTAAACATTATATCGTTCTAAATGCTTAATCCCTATGTAAAAAAGTTATCTAAGCAAGAATATGTTATTGAATAAAATGAGAAAAATTTATTTTAGCCGTAAATCGAAAATAATGGGTCGAGCGAATCGGTCGATTGCGCCGAGACGCGCTATGATGCAACAGACGAGCGATTGGAACGCCCGAATATTTTCAAAGTCCCAACGTACCGATCAAGAGTAAAGTACCATTTTCCTACATTAGATTTCGTTCTAAATGCTTAATCCCTTTGTAAAAACGTTAGTTAAGCAAGAATATCGTATTTTTAAAAAAATCTAATGATAGGATTTTCCAGAAAATTGAAAAAACCGAAAAATGTCAAGAGTAAAGTGCCATTTTCTGACATTAGATTTCGTTCTAAATGCTTAATCCCTATGTAGAAACGTTAGTTAAGCAAGAATATCGTATTTTTAAAAAAATCTAATGATAGGATTTTTCAGAAAATTGAAAAAACCGTAAAATGTCAAGAGTAAAGTGCCATTATTTTAAACAATGTATCGTTCTAAATGCTTAATCCCTATGTAAAAAAGTTATTTAAGCAAGAATATGTTATTGAAAAAAATTAGAAAAATTTATTTTAGCCGTAAATCGAAAATAATGGGGACACCGGAGCTGTTCGAAGCGCCGAGACGCGCCGCGTACGGCCGAATATTTTCTAAGTCCCAACGTACCGATCAAGAGTAAAGTACCATTTTCCTACATTAGATTTCGTTCTAAATGCTTAATCCCTATGTAGAAACGTTAGTTAAGCAAGAATATCGTATTTTTAAAAAAATCTAATGGTAGGATTTTTCAGAAAATTGAAAAAACCGTAAAATGTCAAGAGTAAAGTGCCATTATTTTAAACAATGTATCGTTCTAAATGCTTAATCCCTATGTAAAAAAGTTATCTAAGCAAGAATATGTTATTGAATAAAATGAGAAAAATTTATTTTAGCCGTAAATCGAAAAAAAGACTGTTCGTTTCTCTGTCTCTCTCGCGCGATCGAAGTATTGATGTTTCCCGGCAAAGTAATGGGATATTAATTAAACTTTATACACGAAATTACTCGTTTTGATCCCCGCTACACAGCCGTATACTTTTTATAATTTTGTGGAATCGGGAACCTTGAAATATTTAACATAACGCGGATCGACTGTCTCTGTCTCTTTCTAGATCGGAATAATCGATGTTTCCCGGAAAACTATTCGGAGATTAATTAAACTTTATACACGAAATTACTCGTTTTGATCCCCGCTACACAGCCGTATACTTTTTATAATTTTGTGGAATCGGTAACCTTGAGATATTTAACATAACGCGGATCGACTGTCTCTGTCTCTTTCTAGATCGGAATTATCGATGTTTCCCGGCAAACTATTGGGAGATTATTTAAACTTTATACACGAAATTACTCGTTTTGATCCCCGCTACACAGCCGTATACTTTTTATAATTTTGTGGAATCGGTAACCTGGAGATATTTAACATAACGCGGATCGACTGTCTCTGTCTCTTTCTAGATCGGAATAATCGATGTTTCCCGGCAAACTATTGGGAGATTAATTAAACTTTATACATGAAATTACTCGTTTTGGTCCCCGCTACACAGCCGTATACTTTTTATAATTTTGTGGAATCGGTAACCTTGAGATATTTAACATAACGCGGATCGACTGTCTCTGTCTCTTTCTAGATCGGAATTATCGATGTTTCCCGGCAAACTATTGGGAGATTATTTAAACTTTATACATGAAATTACTCGTTTTGGTCCCCGCTACACAGCCGTATACTTTTTATAATTTTGTGGAATCGGGAACCTTGAAATATTTAACATAACGCGGATCGACTGTCTCTGTCTCTTTCTAGATCGGAATTATCGATGTTTCCCGGAAAACTATTCGGAGATTAATTAAACTTTATACACGAAATTACTCGTTTTGATCCCCGCTACACAGCCGTATACTTTTTATAATTTTGTGGAATCGGTAACCTTGAGATATTTAACATAACGCGGATCGACTGTCTCTGTCTCTTTCTAGATCGGAATTATCGATGTTTCCCGGCAAACTATTGGGAGATTATTTAAACTTTATACATGAAATTACTCGTTTTGATCCCCGCTACACAGCCGTATACTTTTTATAATTTTGTGGAATCGGTAACCTTGAGATATTTAACATAACGCGGATCGACTGTCTCTGTCTCTTTCTAGATCGGAATTATCGATGTTTCCCGGCAAACTATTGGGAGATTATTTAAACTTTATACATGAAATTACTCGTTTTGATCCCCGCTACACAGCCGTATACTTTTTATAATTTTGTGGAATCGGTAACCTGGAGATATTTAACATAACGCGGATCGACTGTCTCTGTCTCTTTCTAGATCGGAATAATCGATGTTTCCCGGCAAACTATTGGGAGATTAATTAAACTTTATACATGAAATTACTCGTTTTGGTCCCCGCTACACAGCCGTATACTTTTTATAATTTTGTGGAATCGGTAACCTTGAGATATTTAACATAACGCGGATCGACTGTCTCTGTCTCTTTCTAGATCGGAATTATCGATGTTTCCCGGCAAACTATTGGGAGATTATTTAAACTTTATACATGAAATTACTCGTTTTGATCCCCGCTACACAGCCGTATACTTTTTATAATTTTGTGGAATCGGTAACCTGGAGATATTTAACATAACGCGGATCGACTGTCTCTGTCTCTTTCTAGATCGGAATAATCGATGTTTCCCGGCAAACTAATGGGAGTTTAATTAAACTTTATGCATCAAATCATTCAGTTTGACTCCTGCAACACAACCAAACACTCTCTGTAATTTTCTGAACTGAAAAACCACTGAAATTGCGCTCGAAATGCGGAGCGACGGGTCGACGCGTCTGCACTGTGCGACAGCTAGTCAAAACGTCCGAACAGCGTATTGTTTTCGATCTCTTGGTATAATATTCGTATTCCTTGCTGTGTGTAGCTTCCGATCGATTATTGCAATGGTCAAAGTTCCAGCGGCGTAATGCTTTCCATAAGATTACATTAATATAACCAGCGGCATATTGCTTTCTATCTTGTAATGAAAATTTTATAACCAAGTACCAACGGCGTATTGCTTTCGTTCGGATAATGGAGATTTTACAACCAAGTACCAGCGGTTTCTGTCTTATAATTAAATTATTATAATAAAATAAAGTACCAGCGGCGTGTTACTTTCGTTCGGATAATGGAGATTTTACAACCAAGTATCAGCGGTTTCTGTCTTATAATTAAATTATTATAATAAAATAAAGTACCAGCGGC
>NW_027476294.1:112500-145000 GCF_051020955.1 Megalopta genalis
ATATATATATACGTCCCACGCTCATGCTGCCACTAGCGCGCAACAGAGTAGGGTGTCAATGACAACGACACAGCATTGAAACGAGCTACACAAGCCGGTCTCTCTTGATACCAATGTAAACGAGCATTAAGTTATCTTCAGACTGCCCGATATTTTCGTCCTTTGGACTTTCCCAACGATTCCTTTTTTTCTTTTTTTTTTTTACACCACAGCGAAGACTTGAGGAAGCGTGATTAGCACGCTCGCATCCCTCCCTGTCCTACTACAACTGTGTGTGTGTGTGTGTAAAGAAAGAAAAAAGAATACATTGGCTTTCTCTCTATCGAGAAGATGGCCTACGCAACGCAGATCAAAGGCCTAATACGTGTAATATAATACGCGTCTGGCCGTGTATAAATCACGCACGAATGATCTGGTCGGGCCCAACTCTTCTCGTACGCTTATTTTTCCGTGTTGAGGCACTATCATAAAATCACACAAACCCCAACACGTGTGTGTCTTGGAAGGAAGATGGCCTACGCAACGCAGATCAAAGGCCTAATACGTGTAGTACACACGTCTGCCGTGTAAATCACGCACGAATGATCTGGTCGGGCCCAACTCTTCTCCACCACACCACATCCCAACTTTGTACATTTTTATATATTTTTGTGCGTTGGGGCACCTTCATAATCACAAACCCCAACAACACATATATCTCTCTCTCTTTGAAAGATTTGTTGTGGCCTACGCAACGCAGATCAAAGGCCTAATACGTGTAGTACACACGTCTGGCCGTGTAAATCACGCACGAATGATCTGGCGGGCTCAACAATATCTTTTTTTTTTATATGAATTCTTATCCACAAACTAATCGAATTCATTTTCTCTCCTCCTCTCCTCTCTCTTTGAGATATATTGGAACATTGTAATGATCCTTCCGCAGGTTCACCTACGGAAACCTTGTTACGACTTTTACTTCCTCTAAATAATCAAGTTTGGTCATCTTCCCGGCATCATCGGCAATGCCGAAACATTGCCGCGCACCAGTCCGAAGACCTCACTAAATCATTCAATCGGTAGTAGCGACGGGCGGTGTGTACAAAGGGCAGGGACGTAATCAACGCGAGCTTATGACTCGCGCTTACTGGGAATTCCTCGTTCATGGGGAATAATTGCAAGCCCCAATCCCTAGCACGAAGGAGGTTCAGCGGGTTACCCGGGCCTTTCGGCCAGGGAACACACGCTGATTCCTTCAGTGTAGCGCGCGTGCGGCCCAGAACATCTAAGGGCATCACAGACCTGTTATTGCTCAATCTCGTGCGGCTAGAAGCCGCCTGTCCCTCTAAGAAGATTTGTTTGTACGTTGGTAGTAAAAACCCCACCGGCAGAAGCCGAGAGCCTTCGAGATACCATAATTACGTCTATTTAGCAGGCTAGAGTCTCGTTCGTTATCGGAATTAACCAGACAAATCGCTCCACCAACTAAGAACGGCCATGCACCACCACCCACCGAATCAAGAAAGAGCTATCAATCTGTCAATCCTTCCGGTGTCCGGGCCTGGTGAGGTTTCCCGTGTTGAGTCAAATTAAGCCGCAGGCTCCACTCCTGGTGGTGCCCTTCCGTCAATTCCTTTAAGTTTCAGCTTTGCAACCATACTTCCCCCGGAACCCAAAAGCTTTGGTTTCCCGGAAGCTGCCCGCCGAGTCATCGTAGGAACTTCGGCGGATCGCTAGCTGGCATCGTTTATGGTTAGAACTAGGGCGGTATCTGATCGCCTTCGAACCTCTAACTTTCGTTCTTGATTAATGAAAACATTTTTGGCAAATGCTTTCGCTTCTGTCCGTCTTGCGACGATCCAAGAATTTCACCTCTAACGTCGCAATACGAATGCCCCCATCTGTCCCTATTAATCATTACCTCGGGGTTCCGAAAACCAACAAAATAGAACCGAGGTCCTATTCCATTATTCCATGCACACAGTATTCAGGCGAAGGTAGCCTGCTTTGAGCACTCTAATTTGTTCAAAGTAAACGTACCGGCCCACCTCGACACTCAGTGAAGAGCACCGCGATGGGATATTAGTTGGACCGCCCCGTGAAGAGCAAAGCCCACCGGTAGGACGTACCACATAATGCCAGTTAAACACCGCGAGCGATGAACCGACACTGTGACACACAGATTCAACTACGAGCTTTTTAACCGCAACAACTTTAATATACGCTATTGGAGCTGGAATTACCGCGGCTGCTGGCACCAGACTTGCCCTCCAATGGATCCTCGTTAAAGGATTTAAAGTGTACTCATTCCGATTACGGGGCCTCGGATGAGTCCCGTATCGTTATTTTTCGTCACTACCTCCCCGTGCCGGGAGTGGGTAATTTGCGCGCCTGCTGCCTTCCTTGGATGTGGTAGCCGTTTCTCAGGCTCCCTCTCCGGAATCGAACCCTGATTCCCCGTTACCCGTTACAACCATGGTAGGCGCAGAACCTACCATCGACAGTTGATAAGGCAGACATTTGAAAGATGCGTCGCCGGTGCTATAAGACCATGCGATCAGCACAAAGTTATTCAGAGTCACCAAAGCAAACGATGGACGAGTGTAAACACCCGCCACCGATTGGTTTTGATCTAATAAAAGCGTTCCTACCATCTCTGGTCGGAACTCTGTTTTGCATGTATTAGCTCTAGAATTACCACAGTTATCCAAGTAAATTTTAGTACGATCTAAGAAACCATAACTGATTTAATGAGCCATTCGCGGTTTCACCTTAATACGGCATGTACTGAGACATGCATGGCTTAATCTTTGAGACAAGCATATGACTACTGGCAGGATCAACCAGGGAACTATACAATATGTATATATAAAATGGACAAAATTTAAATCCTTTTCCATCGTCGCCTGTTTCATATATATATGTCAGGTCGACACACCATTTTTCTCTTTCAAATATGTACAAGTTTTGCCACATTCCGCGCTTGTAACATATCTTCTTTAACGCTCAATTTCTTTCATTTTTCTACCATACAGATATTTTACCGTACGCCCAAAAACGTACGTATTATATTTTTGTTCTATCATAAAATCACATTTTTCTACGTACGCCAGCTTCGTACGTTTCTATCTTTGCCTTCATAAAATCACAAGATAATTTTATCTTCAAGAGTCTCGCTATTAACATCTTGTAAGATAAATGTACGTCCCAGCTAAAACGTACAAATACTTCAAGTTAAGTAATAATATATCATCGCTATTGACAAATTTTTAAGATCCAAGACACAGTTCTCTCTATATGTTTTAATATTTTTTATGTACTCAAATATATTCAAAGGAAAAAGTACATGGGTGATGCCATAGTCGTGGAAGCGCGTACGCTCACGCTGATCTTCTGACCGCCGGAAGCACGAAACCTCTGATCTGGGCAAAATCGGCAAGCCGAGGAAGAACGGACAGGACACATGCTGGACTGGCGAGAAAGCGTGTTCTTCCGCTCGCGCTAGGCATTTCGATTTCTGACACCTCTTGATTTAAAAAATCAGTTTTTTGATAGTTTTCTCTCTCCACTGGGCTATTTCATTTTAGCCACAGTTTTCAATTGGTACGATTTGCTTCCAAATCTTACAGATGCATTTTAAAAAATTTTTCCATCGCTCGGACAGAAGAGTCGATTGCTCAGTGAGTACGAGTATACATACAAAGTGCATACGGGTAACCAACCCCGTAGGGCTTGCCACATATGGGCCATTCGGTCAAAGACACCGACCCGTGGCCACGCTGTGTGGAGAAAAGTCCGTAACGTAAACGGCACGAAACAGTCAGGACCGAAGCCCCGAAGGAGCTCTGAGACAGCTTCTCGACCGAGATCGTAGAATTGGCCCAAAACCCGCTCTGCTCCGTCCGCCTCGCACGGACCGTGTATCTCTTATAGATACCGAACGGCCGGCAAGGACGCCGGCGCCGCCGGCCGAATAGCACGCGCGCTTATGAGTGTAAACCGCTGCGGCAACAGACCGCCCGGCCGTGCTGTTGTAACATAGCGCGTGAACGAACGAAAAAAATTTTTATAGTAAACATTAAAATAAATTACACTACCGTAAACTAGACAAAAAATTACACATTTTTTCCCAATATGAAAATTTTCACAAACTTTTTAAAGTCCCATCGCATCGAGTAAACTTTTTTAATAACGCGTCCGCACGATTCTAAATGCTTAATCCATATGTGAAATCGTTCACTGATCACGAATATCGCATTTAAAAAAATTACAAAAATTTATTTTTCAAAATAATCAAAAAAAACCGAAAAATCACAAGAGTAAAGTACCATTATTTTAAACAACATGTCGTTCTAAATGCTTAATCCCTATGTAAAAAAGTTATTTAAGCAAGAATATGTAATCGAAAAAAATTAGAAAAATTTATTTTAGCCGTAAATCGAAAATAATGGGGACACCGGAGCTGTTCGAAGCGCCGAGACGCGCCGCGTACGGCCGAATATTTTCTAAGTCCCAACGTACCGATCAAGAGTAAAGTACCATTTTCCTACATTAGATTTCGTTCTAAATGCTTAATCCCTATGTAAAAACGTTAGTTAAGCAAGAATATCGTATTTTTAAAAAAATCTAATGATAGGATTTTCCAGAAAATTGAAAAAACCGAAAAATGTCAAGAGTAAAGTGCCATTTTCTGACATTAGATTTCGTTCTAAATGCTTAATCCCTATGTAGAAACGTTAGTTAAGCAAGAATATCGTATTTTTAAAAAAATCTAATGATAGGATTTTTCAGAAAATTGAAAAAACCGTAAAATGTCAAGAGTAAAGTGCCATTATTTTAAACAATGTATCGTTCTAAATGCTTAATCCCTATGTAAAAAAGTTATTTAAGCAAGAATATGTTATTGAAAAAAATTAGAAAAATTTATTTTAGCCGTAAATCGAAAATAATGGGGACACCGGAGCTGTTCGAAGCGCCGAGACGCGCCGCGTACGGCCGAATATTTTCTAAGTCCCAACGTACCGATCAAGAGTAAAGTACCATTTTCCTACATTAGATTTCGTTCTAAATGCTTAATCCCTATGTAAAAACGTTAGTTAAGCAAGAATATCGTATTTTTAAAAAAATCTAATGATAGGATTTTCCAGAAAATTGAAAAAACCGAAAAATGTCAAGAGTAAAGTGCCATTTTCTGACATTAGATTTCGTTCTAAATGCTTAATCCCTATGTAGAAACGTTAGTTAAGCAAGAATATCGTATTTTTAAAAAAATCTAATGGTAGGATTTTTCAGAAAATTGAAAAAACCGTAAAATGTCAAGAGTAAAGTGCCCTTATTTTAAACATTATATCGTTCTAAATGCTTAATCCCTATGTAAAAAAGTTATCTAAGCAAGAATATGTTATTGAATAAAATGAGAAAAATTTATTTTAGCCGTAAATCGAAAATAATGGGTCGAGCGAATCGGTCGATTGCGCCGAGACGCGCTATGATGCAACAGACGAGCGATTGGAACGCCCGAATATTTTCAAAGTCCCAACGTACCGGTCAAGAGTAAAGTACCATTTTCCTACATTAGATTTCGTTCTAAATGCTTAATCCCTATGTAAAAACGTTAGTTAAGCAAGAATATCGTATTTTAAAAAAAATCTAATGATAGGATTTTCCAGAAAATTGAAAAAACCGAAAAATGTCAAGAGTAAAGTGCCATTTTCTGACATTAGATTTCGTTCTAAATGCTTAATCCCTATGTAGAAACGTTAGTTAAGCAAGATTATCGTATTTTTAAAAAAATCTAATGATAGGATTTTTCAGAAAATTGAAAAAACCGTAAAATGTCAAGAGTAAAGTGCCCTTATTTTAAACATTATATCGTTCTAAATGCTTAATCCCTATGTAAAAAAGTTATCTAAGCAAGAATATGTTATTGAATAAAATGAGAAAAATTTATTTTAGCCGTAAATCGAAAATAATGGGTCGAGCGAATCGGTCGATTGCGCCGAGACGCGCTATGATGCAACAGACGAGCGATTGGAACGCCCGAATATTTTCAAAGTCCCAACGTACCGGTCAAGAGTAAAGTACCATTTTCCTACATTAGATTTCGTTCTAAATGCTTAATCCCTATGTAAAAACGTTAGTTAAGCAAGAATATCGTATTTTAAAAAAAATCTAATGATAGGATTTTCCAGAAAATTGAAAAAACCGAAAAATGTCAAGAGTAAAGTGCCATTTTCTGACATTAGATTTCGTTCTAAATGCTTAATCCCTATGTAGAAACGTTAGTTAAGCAAGAATATCGTATTTTTAAAAAAATCTAATGGTAGGATTTTTCAGAAAATTGAAAAAACCGTAAAATGTCAAGAGTAAAGTGCCCTTATTTTAAACATTATATCGTTCTAAATGCTTAATCCCTATGTAAAAAAGTTATCTAAGCAAGAATATGTTATTGAATAAAATGAGAAAAATTTATTTTAGCCGTAAATCGAAAATAATGGGTCGAGCGAATCGGTCGATTGCGCCGAGACGCGCTATGATGCAACAGACGAGCGATTGGAACGCCCGAATATTTTCAAAGTCCCAACGTACCGGTCAAGAGTAAAGTACCATTTTCCTACATTAGATTTCGTTCTAAATGCTTAATCCCTATGTAAAAACGTTAGTTAAGCAAGAATATCGTATTTTAAAAAAAATCTAATGATAGGATTTTCCAGAAAATTGAAAAAACCGAAAAATGTCAAGAGTAAAGTGCCATTTTCTGACATTAGATTTCGTTCTAAATGCTTAATCCCTATGTAGAAACGTTAGTTATGCAAGATTATCGTATTTTTAAAAAAATCTAATGATAGGATTTTTCAGAAAATTGAAAAAACCGTAAAATGTCAAGAGTAAAGTGCCCTTATTTTAAACATTATATCGTTCTAAATGCTTAATCCCTATGTAAAAAAGTTATCTAAGCAAGAATATGTTATTGAATAAAATGAGAAAAATTTATTTTAGCCGTAAATCGAAAATAATGGGTCGAGCGAATCGGTCGATTGCGCCGAGACGCGCTATGATGCAACAGACGAGCGATTGGAACGCCCGAATATTTTCAAAGTCCCAACGTACCGGTCAAGAGTAAAGTACCATTTTCCTACATTAGATTTCGTTCTAAATGCTTAATCCCTATGTAAAAACGTTAGTTAAGCAAGAATATCGTATTTTTAAAAAAATCTAATGATAGGATTTTCCAGAAAATTGAAAAAACCGAAAAATGTCAAGAGTAAAGTGCCATTTTCTGACATTAGATTTCGTTCTAAATGCTTAATCCCTATGTAGAAACGTTAGTTAAGCAAGAATATCGTATTTTTAAAAAAATCTAATGGTAGGATTTTTCAGAAAATTGAAAAAACCGTAAAATGTCAAGAGTAAAGTGCCCTTATTTTAAACATTATATCGTTCTAAATGCTTAATCCCTATGTAAAAAAGTTATCTAAGCAAGAATATGTTATTGAATAAAATGAGAAAAATTTATTTTAGCCGTAAATCGAAAATAATGGGTCGAGCGAATCGGTCGATTGCGCCGAGACGCGCTATGATGCAACAGACGAGCGATTGGAACGCCCGAATATTTTCAAAGTCCCAACGTACCGATCAAGAGTAAAGTACCATTTTCCTACATTAGATTTCGTTCTAAATGCTTAATCCCTTTGTAAAAACGTTAGTTAAGCAAGAATATCGTATTTTTAAAAAAATCTAATGATAGGATTTTCCAGAAAATTGAAAAAACCGAAAAATGTCAAGAGTAAAGTGCCATTTTCTGACATTAGATTTCGTTCTAAATGCTTAATCCCTATGTAGAAACGTTAGTTAAGCAAGAATATCGTATTTTTAAAAAAATCTAATGATAGGATTTTTCAGAAAATTGAAAAAACCGTAAAATGTCAAGAGTAAAGTGCCATTATTTTAAACAATGTATCGTTCTAAATGCTTAATCCCTATGTAAAAAAGTTATTTAAGCAAGAATATGTTATTGAAAAAAATTAGAAAAATTTATTTTAGCCGTAAATCGAAAATAATGGGGACACCGGAGCTGTTCGAAGCGCCGAGACGCGCCGCGTACGGCCGAATATTTTCTAAGTCCCAACGTACCGGTCAAGAGTAAAGTACCATTTTCCTACATTAGATTTCGTTCTAAATGCTTAATCCCTATGTAAAAACGTTAGTTAAGCAAGAATATCGTATTTTTAAAAAAATCTAATGATAGGATTTTCCAGAAAATTGAAAAAACCGAAAAATGTCAAGAGTAAAGTGCCATTTTCTGACATTAGATTTCGTTCTAAATGCTTAATCCCTATGTAGAAACGTTAGTTAAGCAAGAATATCGTATTTTTAAAAAAATCTAATGGTAGGATTTTTCAGAAAATTGAAAAAACCGTAAAATGTCAAGAGTAAAGTGCCCTTATTTTAAACATTATATCGTTCTAAATGCTTAATCCCTATGTAAAAAAGTTATCTAAGCAAGAATATGTTATTGAATAAAATGAGAAAAATTTATTTTAGCCGTAAATCGAAAATAATGGGTCGAGCGAATCGGTCGATTGCGCCGAGACGCGCTATGATGCAACAGACGAGCGATTGGAACGCCCGAATATTTTCAAAGTCCCAACGTACCGATCAAGAGTAAAGTACCATTTTCCTACATTAGATTTCGTTCTAAATGCTTAATCCCTTTGTAAAAACGTTAGTTAAGCAAGAATATCGTATTTTTAAAAAAATCTAATGATAGGATTTTCCAGAAAATTGAAAAAACCGAAAAATGTCAAGAGTAAAGTGCCCTTATTTTAAACATTATATCGTTCTAAATGCTTAATCCCTATGTAAAAAAGTTATCTAAGCAAGAATATGTTATTGAATAAAATGAGAAAAATTTATTTTAGCCGTAAATCGAAAATAATGGGTCGAGCGAATCGGTCGATTGCGCCGAGACGCGCTATGATGCAACAGACGAGCGATTGGAACGCCCGAATATTTTCAAAGTCCCAACGTACCGGTCAAGAGTAAAGTACCATTTTCCTACATTAGATTTCGTTCTAAATGCTTAATCCCTATGTAAAAACGTTAGTTAAGCAAGAATATCGTATTTTTAAAAAAATCTAATGATAGGATTTTCCAGAAAATTGAAAAAACCGAAAAATGTCAAGAGTAAAGTGCCATTTTCTGACATTAGATGTCGTTCTAAATCCTTAATCCCTATGTAGAAACGTTAGTTAAGCAAGAATATCGTATTTTTAAAAAAATCTAATGGTAGGATTTTTCAGAAAATTGAAAAAACCGTAAAATGTCAAGAGTAAAGTGCCCTTATTTTAAACATTATATCGTTCTAAATGCTTAATCCCTATGTAAAAAAGTTATCTAAGCAAGAATATGTTATTGAATAAAATGAGAAAAATTTATTTTAGCCGTAAATCGAAAATAATGGGTCGAGCGAATCGGTCGATTGCGCCGAGACGCGCTATGATGCAACAGACGAGCGATTGGAACGCCCGAATATTTTCAAAGTCCCAACGTACCGATCAAGAGTAAAGTACCATTTTCCTACATTAGATTTCGTTCTAAATGCTTAATCCCTATGTAAAAACGTTAGTTAAGCAAGAATATCGTATTTTAAAAAAAATCTAATGATAGGATTTTCCAGAAAATTGAAAAAACCGAAAAATGTCAAGAGTAAAGTGCCATTTTCTGACATTAGATTTCGTTCTAAATGCTTAATCCCTATGTAGAAACGTTAGTTAAGCAAGAATATCGTATTTTTAAAAAAATCTAATGGTAGGATTTTTCAGAAAATTGAAAAAACCGTAAAATGTCAAGAGTAAAGTGCCCTTATTTTAAACATTATATCGTTCTAAATGCTTAATCCCTATGTAAAAAAGTTATCTAAGCAAGAATATGTTATTGAATAAAATGAGAAAAATTTATTTTAGCCGTAAATCGAAAATAATGGGTCGAGCGAATCGGTCGATTGCGCCGAGACGCGCTATGATGCAACAGACGAGCGATTGGAACGCCCGAATATTTTCAAAGTCCCAACGTACCGGTCAAGAGTAAAGTACCATTTTCCTACATTAGATTTCGTTCTAAATGCTTAATCCCTATGTAAAAACGTTAGTTAAGCAAGAATATCGTATTTTTAAAAAAATCTAATGATAGGATTTTCCAGAAAATTGAAAAAACCGAAAAATGTCAAGAGTAAAGTGCCATTTTCTGACATTAGATGTCGTTCTAAATCCTTAATCCCTATGTAGAAACGTTAGTTAAGCAAGAATATCGTATTTTTAAAAAAATCTAATGGTAGGATTTTTCAGAAAATTGAAAAAACCGTAAAATGTCAAGAGTAAAGTGCCCTTATTTTAAACATTATATCGTTCTAAATGCTTAATCCCTATGTAAAAAAGTTATCTAAGCAAGAATATGTTATTGAATAAAATGAGAAAAATTTATTTTAGCCGTAAATCGAAAATAATGGGTCGAGCGAATCGGTCGATTGCGCCGAGACGCGCTATGATGCAACAGACGAGCGATTGGAACGCCCGAATATTTTCAAAGTCCCAACGTACCGATCAAGAGTAAAGTACCATTTTCCTACATTAGATTTCGTTCTAAATGCTTAATCCCTATGTAAAAACGTTAGTTAAGCAAGAATATCGTATTTTAAAAAAAATCTAATGATAGGATTTTCCAGAAAATTGAAAAAACCGAAAAATGTCAAGAGTAAAGTGCCATTTTCTGACATTAGATTTCGTTCTAAATGCTTAATCCCTATGTAGAAACGTTAGTTAAGCAAGAATATCGTATTTTTAAAAAAATCTAATGGTAGGATTTTTCAGAAAATTGAAAAAACCGTAAAATGTCAAGAGTAAAGTGCCCTTATTTTAAACATTATATCGTTCTAAATGCTTAATCCCTATGTAAAAAAGTTATCTAAGCAAGAATATGTTATTGAATAAAATGAGAAAAATTTATTTTAGCCGTAAATCGAAAATAATGGGTCGAGCGAATCGGTCGATTGCGCCGAGACGCGCTATGATGCAACAGACGAGCGATTGGAACGCCCGAATATTTTCAAAGTCCCAACGTACCGATCAAGAGTAAAGTACCATTTTCCTACATTAGATTTCGTTCTAAATGCTTAATCCCTTTGTAAAAACGTTAGTTAAGCAAGAATATCGTATTTTTAAAAAAATCTAATGATAGGATTTTCCAGAAAATTGAAAAAACCGAAAAATGTCAAGAGTAAAGTGCCATTTTCTGACATTAGATTTCGTTCTAAATGCTTAATCCCTATGTAGAAACGTTAGTTAAGCAAGAATATCGTATTTTTAAAAAAATCTAATGGTAGGATTTTTCAGAAAATTGAAAAAACCGTAAAATGTCAAGAGTAAAGTGCCCTTATTTTAAACATTATATCGTTCTAAATGCTTAATCCCTATGTAAAAAAGTTATCTAAGCAAGAATATGTTATTGAATAAAATGAGAAAAATTTATTTTAGCCGTAAATCGAAAATAATGGGTCGAGCGAATCGGTCGATTGCGCCGAGACGCGCTATGATGCAACAGACGAGCGATTGGAACGCCCGAATATTTTCAAAGTCCCAACGTACCGGTCAAGAGTAAAGTACCATTTTCCTACATTAGATTTCGTTCTAAATGCTTAATCCCTATGTAAAAACGTTAGTTAAGCAAGAATATCGTATTTTAAAAAAAATCTAATGATAGGATTTTCCAGAAAATTGAAAAAACCGAAAAATGTCAAGAGTAAAGTGCCATTTTCTGACATTAGATTTCGTTCTAAATGCTTAATCCCTATGTAGAAACGTTAGTTAAGCAAGAATATCGTATTTTTAAAAAAATCTAATGATAGGATTTTTCAGAAAATTGAAAAAACCGTAAAATGTCAAGAGTAAAGTGCCATTATTTTAAACAATGTATCGTTCTAAATGCTTAATCCCTATGTAAAAAAGTTATTTAAGCAAGAATATGTTATTGAAAAAAATTAGAAAAATTTATTTTAGCCGTAAATCGAAAATAATGGGGACACCGGAGCTGTTCGAAGCGCCGAGACGCGCCGCGTACGGCCGAATATTTTCTAAGTCCCAACGTACCGATCAAGAGTAAAGTACCATTTTCCTACATTAGATTTCGTTCTAAATGCTTAATCCCTATGTAAAAACGTTAGTTAAGCAAGAATATCGTATTTTTAAAAAAATCTAATGATAGGATTTTCCAGAAAATTGAAAAAACCGAAAAATGTCAAGAGTAAAGTGCCATTTTCTGACATTAGATTTCGTTCTAAATGCTTAATCCCTATGTAGAAACGTTAGTTAAGCAAGAATATCGTATTTTTAAAAAAATCTAATGGTAGGATTTTTCAGAAAATTGAAAAAACCGTAAAATGTCAAGAGTAAAGTGCCCTTATTTTAAACATTATATCGTTCTAAATGCTTAATCCCTATGTAAAAAAGTTATCTAAGCAAGAATATGTTATTGAATAAAATGAGAAAAATTTATTTTAGCCGTAAATCGAAAATAATGGGTCGAGCGAATCGGTCGATTGCGCCGAGACGCGCTATGATGCAACAGACGAGCGATTGGAACGCCCGAATATTTTCAAAGTCCCAACGTACCGATCAAGAGTAAAGTACCATTTTCCTACATTAGATTTCGTTCTAAATGCTTAATCCCTATGTAAAAACGTTAGTTAAGCAAGAATATCGTATTTTTAAAAAAATCTAATGATAGGATTTTCCAGAAAATTGAAAAAACCGAAAAATGTCAAGAGTAAAGTGCCATTTTCTGACATTAGATTTCGTTCTAAATGCTTAATCCCTATGTAGAAACGTTAGTTAAGCAAGAATATCGTATTTTTAAAAAAATCTAATGGTAGGATTTTTCAGAAAATTGAAAAAACCGTAAAATGTCAAGAGTAAAGTGCCCTTATTTTAAACATTATATCGTTCTAAATGCTTAATCCCTATGTAAAAAAGTTATCTAAGCAAGAATATGTTATTGAATAAAATGAGAAAAATTTATTTTAGCCGTAAATCGAAAATAATGGGTCGAGCGAATCGGTCGATTGCGCCGAGACGCGCTATGATGCAACAGACGAGCGATTGGAACGCCCGAATATTTTCAAAGTCCCAACGTACCGGTCAAGAGTAAAGTACCATTTTCCTACATTAGATTTCGTTCTAAATGCTTAATCCCTATGTAAAAACGTTAGTTAAGCAAGAATATCGTATTTTAAAAAAAATCTAATGATAGGATTTTCCAGAAAATTGAAAAAACCGAAAAATGTCAAGAGTAAAGTGCCATTTTCTGACATTAGATTTCGTTCTAAATGCTTAATCCCTATGTAGAAACGTTAGTTAAGCAAGATTATCGTATTTTTAAAAAAATCTAATGATAGGATTTTTCAGAAAATTGAAAAAACCGTAAAATGTCAAGAGTAAAGTGCCATTATTTTAAACAATGTATCGTTCTAAATGCTTAATCCCTATGTAAAAAAGTTATTTAAGCAAGAATATGTTATTGAAAAAAATTAGAAAAATTTATTTTAGCCGTAAATCGAAAATAATGGGGACACCGGAGCTGTTCGAAGCGCCGAGACGCGCCGCGTACGGCCGAATATTTTCTAAGTCCCAACGTACCGATCAAGAGTAAAGTACCATTTTCCTACATTAGATTTCGTTCTAAATGCTTAATCCCTATGTAAAAACGTTAGTTAAGCAAGAATATCGTATTTTTAAAAAAATCTAATGATAGGATTTTCCAGAAAATTGAAAAAACCGAAAAATGTCAAGAGTAAAGTGCCATTTTCTGACATTAGATTTCGTTCTAAATGCTTAATCCCTATGTAGAAACGTTAGTTAAGCAAGAATATCGTATTTTTAAAAAAATCTAATGGTAGGATTTTTCAGAAAATTGAAAAAACCGTAAAATGTCAAGAGTAAAGTGCCCTTATTTTAAACATTATATCGTTCTAAATGCTTAATCCCTATGTAAAAAAGTTATCTAAGCAAGAATATGTTATTGAATAAAATGAGAAAAATTTATTTTAGCCGTAAATCGAAAATAATGGGTCGAGCGAATCGGTCGATTGCGCCGAGACGCGCTATGATGCAACAGACGAGCGATTGGAACGCCCGAATATTTTCAAAGTCCCAACGTACCGGTCAAGAGTAAAGTACCATTTTCCTACATTAGATTTCGTTCTAAATGCTTAATCCCTATGTAAAAACGTTAGTTAAGCAAGAATATCGTATTTTTAAAAAAATCTAATGATAGGATTTTCCAGAAAATTGAAAAAACCGAAAAATGTCAAGAGTAAAGTGCCATTTTCTGACATTAGATTTCGTTCTAAATGCTTAATCCCTATGTAGAAACGTTAGTTAAGCAAGAATATCGTATTTTTAAAAAAATCTAATGGTAGGATTTTTCAGAAAATTGAAAAAACCGTAAAATGTCAAGAGTAAAGTGCCCTTATTTTAAACATTATATCGTTCTAAATGCTTAATCCCTATGTAAAAAAGTTATCTAAGCAAGAATATGTTATTGAATAAAATGAGAAAAATTTATTTTAGCCGTAAATCGAAAATAATGGGTCGAGCGAATCGGTCGATTGCGCCGAGACGCGCTATGATGCAACAGACGAGCGATTGGAACGCCCGAATATTTTGAAAGTCCCAACGTACCGATCAAGAGTAAAGTACCATTTTCCTACATTAGATTTCGTTCTAAATGCTTAATCCCTTTGTAAAAACGTTAGTTAAGCAAGAATATCGTATTTTTAAAAAAATCTAATGATAGGATTTTCCAGAAAATTGAAAAAACCGAAAAATGTCAAGAGTAAAGTGCCATTTTCTGACATTAGATTTCGTTCTAAATGCTTAATCCCTATGTAGAAACGTTAGTTAAGCAAGAATATCGTATTTTTAAAAAAATCTAATGGTAGGATTTTTCAGAAAATTGAAAAAACCGTAAAATGTCAAGAGTAAAGTGCCCTTATTTTAAACATTATATCGTTCTAAATGCTTAATCCCTATGTAAAAAAGTTATCTAAGCAAGAATATGTTATTGAATAAAATGAGAAAAATTTATTTTAGCCGTAAATCGAAAATAATGGGTCGAGCGAATCGGTCGATTGCGCCGAGACGCGCTATGATGCAACAGACGAGCGATTGGAACGCCCGAATATTTTCAAAGTCCCAACGTACCGGTCAAGAGTAAAGTACCATTTTCCTACATTAGATTTCGTTCTAAATGCTTAATCCCTATGTAAAAACGTTAGTTAAGCAAGAATATCGTATTTTAAAAAAAATCTAATGATAGGATTTTCCAGAAAATTGAAAAAACCGAAAAATGTCAAGAGTAAAGTGCCATTTTCTGACATTAGATTTCGTTCTAAATGCTTAATCCCTATGTAGAAACGTTAGTTAAGCAAGAATATCGTATTTTTAAAAAAATCTAATGGTAGGATTTTTCAGAAAATTGAAAAAACCGTAAAATGTCAAGAGTAAAGTGCCCTTATTTTAAACATTATATCGTTCTAAATGCTTAATCCCTATGTAAAAAAGTTATCTAAGCAAGAATATGTTATTGAATAAAATGAGAAAAATTTATTTTAGCCGTAAATCGAAAATAATGGGTCGAGCGAATCGGTCGATTGCGCCGAGACGCGCTATGATGCAACAGACGAGCGATTGGAACGCCCGAATATTTTCAAAGTCCCAACGTACCGGTCAAGAGTAAAGTACCATTTTCCTACATTAGATTTCGTTCTAAATGCTTAATCCCTATGTAAAAACGTTAGTTAAGCAAGAATATCGTATTTTAAAAAAAATCTAATGATAGGATTTTCCAGAAAATTGAAAAAACCGAAAAATGTCAAGAGTAAAGTGCCATTTTCTGACATTAGATTTCGTTCTAAATGCTTAATCCCTATGTAGAAACGTTAGTTATGCAAGATTATCGTATTTTTAAAAAAATCTAATGATAGGATTTTTCAGAAAATTGAAAAAACCGTAAAATGTCAAGAGTAAAGTGCCCTTATTTTAAACATTATATCGTTCTAAATGCTTAATCCCTATGTAAAAAAGTTATCTAAGCAAGAATATGTTATTGAATAAAATGAGAAAAATTTATTTTAGCCGTAAATCGAAAATAATGGGTCGAGCGAATCGGTCGATTGCGCCGAGACGCGCTATGATGCAACAGACGAGCGATTGGAACGCCCGAATATTTTCAAAGTCCCAACGTACCGATCAAGAGTAAAGTACCATTTTCCTACATTAGATTTCGTTCTAAATGCTTAATCCCTTTGTAAAAACGTTAGTTAAGCAAGAATATCGTATTTTTAAAAAAATCTAATGATAGGATTTTCCAGAAAATTGAAAAAACCGAAAAATGTCAAGAGTAAAGTGCCATTTTCTGACATTAGATTTCGTTCTAAATGCTTAATCCCTATGTAGAAACGTTAGTTAAGCAAGAATATCGTATTTTTAAAAAAATCTAATGATAGGATTTTTCAGAAAATTGAAAAAACCGTAAAATGTCAAGAGTAAAGTGCCATTATTTTAAACAATGTATCGTTCTAAATGCTTAATCCCTATGTAAAAAAGTTATTTAAGCAAGAATATGTTATTGAAAAAAATTAGAAAAATTTATTTTAGCCGTAAATCGAAAATAATGGGGACACCGGAGCTGTTCGAAGCGCCGAGACGCGCCGCGTACGGCCGAATATTTTCTAAGTCCCAACGTACCGATCAAGAGTAAAGTACCATTTTCCTACATTAGATTTCGTTCTAAATGCTTAATCCCTATGTAAAAACGTTAGTTAAGCAAGAATATCGTATTTTTAAAAAAATCTAATGATAGGATTTTCCAGAAAATTGAAAAAACCGAAAAATGTCAAGAGTAAAGTGCCATTTTCTGACATTAGATTTCGTTCTAAATGCTTAATCCCTATGTAGAAACGTTAGTTAAGCAAGAATATCGTATTTTTAAAAAAATCTAATGATAGGATTTTTCAGAAAATTGAAAAAACCGTAAAATGTCAAGAGTAAAGTGCCATTATTTTAAACAATGTATCGTTCTAAATGCTTAATCCCTATGTAAAAAAGTTATTTAAGCAAGAATATGTTATTGAAAAAAATTAGAAAAATTTATTTTAGCCGTAAATCGAAAATAATGGGGACACCGGAGCTGTTCGAAGCGCCGAGACGCGCCGCGTACGGCCGAATATTTTCTAAGTCCCAACGTACCGATCAAGAGTAAAGTACCATTTTCCTACATTAGATTTCGTTCTAAATGCTTAATCCCTATGTAAAAACGTTAGTTAAGCAAGAATATCGTATTTTTAAAAAAATCTAATGATAGGATTTTCCAGAAAATTGAAAAAACCGAAAAATGTCAAGAGTAAAGTGCCATTTTCTGACATTAGATTTCGTTCTAAATGCTTAATCCCTATGTAGAAACGTTAGTTAAGCAAGAATATCGTATTTTTAAAAAAATCTAATGGTAGGATTTTTCAGAAAATTGAAAAAACCGTAAAATGTCAAGAGTAAAGTGCCCTTATTTTAAACATTATATCGTTCTAAATGCTTAATCCCTATGTAAAAAAGTTATCTAAGCAAGAATATGTTATTGAATAAAATGAGAAAAATTTATTTTAGCCGTAAATCGAAAATAATGGGTCGAGCGAATCGGTCGATTGCGCCGAGACGCGCTATGATGCAACAGACGAGCGATTGGAACGCCCGAATATTTTCAAAGTCCCAACGTACCGGTCAAGAGTAAAGTACCATTTTCCTACATTAGATTTCGTTCTAAATGCTTAATCCCTATGTAAAAACGTTAGTTAAGCAAGAATATCGTATTTTTAAAAAAATCTAATGATAGGATTTTCCAGAAAATTGAAAAAACCGAAAAATGTCAAGAGTAAAGTGCCATTTTCTGACATTAGATTTCGTTCTAAATGCTTAATCCCTATGTAGAAACGTTAGTTAAGCAAGAATATCGTATTTTTAAAAAAATCTAATGATAGGATTTTTCAGAAAATTGAAAAAACCGTAAAATGTCAAGAGTAAAGTGCCATTATTTTAAACAATGTATCGTTCTAAATGCTTAATCCCTATGTAAAAAAGTTATTTAAGCAAGAATATGTTATTGAAAAAAATTAGAAAAATTTATTTTAGCCGTAAATCGAAAATAATGGGGACACCGGAGCTGTTCGAAGCGCCGAGACGCGCCGCGTACGGCCGAATATTTTCTAAGTCCCAACGTACCGATCAAGAGTAAAGTACCATTTTCCTACATTAGATTTCGTTCTAAATGCTTAATCCCTATGTAAAAACGTTAGTTAAGCAAGAATATCGTATTTTTAAAAAAATCTAATGATAGGATTTTCCAGAAAATTGAAAAAACCGAAAAATGTCAAGAGTAAAGTGCCATTTTCTGACATTAGATTTCGTTCTAAATGCTTAATCCCTATGTAGAAACGTTAGTTAAGCAAGAATATCGTATTTTTAAAAAAATCTAATGATAGGATTTTTCAGAAAATTGAAAAAACCGTAAAATGTCAAGAGTAAAGTGCCATTATTTTAAACAATGTATCGTTCTAAATGCTTAATCCCTATGTAAAAAAGTTATTTAAGCAAGAATATGTTATTGAAAAAAATTAGAAAAATTTATTTTAGCCGTAAATCGAAAATAATGGGGACACCGGAGCTGTTCGAAGCGCCGAGACGCGCCGCGTACGGCCGAATATTTTCTAAGTCCCAACGTACCGATCAAGAGTAAAGTACCATTTTCCTACATTAGATTTCGTTCTAAATGCTTAATCCCTATGTAAAAACGTTAGTTAAGCAAGAATATCGTATTTTTAAAAAAATCTAATGATAGGATTTTCCAGAAAATTGAAAAAACCGAAAAATGTCAAGAGTAAAGTGCCATTTTCTGACATTAGATTTCGTTCTAAATGCTTAATCCCTATGTAGAAACGTTAGTTAAGCAAGAATATCGTATTTTTAAAAAAATCTAATGGTAGGATTTTTCAGAAAATTGAAAAAACCGTAAAATGTCAAGAGTAAAGTGCCCTTATTTTAAACATTATATCGTTCTAAATGCTTAATCCCTATGTAAAAAAGTTATCTAAGCAAGAATATGTTATTGAATAAAATGAGAAAAATTTATTTTAGCCGTAAATCGAAAATAATGGGTCGAGCGAATCGGTCGATTGCGCCGAGACGCGCTATGATGCAACAGACGAGCGATTGGAACGCCCGAATATTTTCAAAGTCCCAACGTACCGGTCAAGAGTAAAGTACCATTTTCCTACATTAGATTTCGTTCTAAATGCTTAATCCCTATGTAAAAACGTTAGTTAAGCAAGAATATCGTATTTTAAAAAAAATCTAATGATAGGATTTTCCAGAAAATTGAAAAAACCGAAAAATGTCAAGAGTAAAGTGCCATTTTCTGACATTAGATTTCGTTCTAAATGCTTAATCCCTATGTAGAAACGTTAGTTATGCAAGATTATCGTATTTTTAAAAAAATCTAATGATAGGATTTTTCAGAAAATTGAAAAAACCGTAAAATGTCAAGAGTAAAGTGCCCTTATTTTAAACATTATATCGTTCTAAATGCTTAATCCCTATGTAAAAAAGTTATCTAAGCAAGAATATGTTATTGAATAAAATGAGAAAAATTTATTTTAGCCGTAAATCGAAAATAATGGGTCGAGCGAATCGGTCGATTGCGCCGAGACGCGCTATGATGCAACAGACGAGCGATTGGAACGCCCGAATATTTTCAAAGTCCCAACGTACCGGTCAAGAGTAAAGTACCATTTTCCTACATTAGATTTCGTTCTAAATGCTTAATCCCTATGTAAAAACGTTAGTTAAGCAAGAATATCGTATTTTTAAAAAAATCTAATGATAGGATTTTCCAGAAAATTGAAAAAACCGAAAAATGTCAAGAGTAAAGTGCCATTTTCTGACATTAGATTTCGTTCTAAATGCTTAATCCCTATGTAGAAACGTTAGTTAAGCAAGAATATCGTATTTTTAAAAAAATCTAATGGTAGGATTTTTCAGAAAATTGAAAAAACCGTAAAATGTCAAGAGTAAAGTGCCCTTATTTTAAACATTATATCGTTCTAAATGCTTAATCCCTATGTAAAAAAGTTATCTAAGCAAGAATATGTTATTGAATAAAATGAGAAAAATTTATTTTAGCCGTAAATCGAAAATAATGGGTCGAGCGAATCGGTCGATTGCGCCGAGACGCGCTATGATGCAACAGACGAGCGATTGGAACGCCCGAATATTTTCAAAGTCCCAACGTACCGATCAAGAGTAAAGTACCATTTTCCTACATTAGATTTCGTTCTAAATGCTTAATCCCTTTGTAAAAACGTTAGTTAAGCAAGAATATCGTATTTTTAAAAAAATCTAATGATAGGATTTTCCAGAAAATTGAAAAAACCGAAAAATGTCAAGAGTAAAGTGCCATTTTCTGACATTAGATTTCGTTCTAAATGCTTAATCCCTATGTAGAAACGTTAGTTAAGCAAGAATATCGTATTTTTAAAAAAATCTAATGATAGGATTTTTCAGAAAATTGAAAAAACCGTAAAATGTCAAGAGTAAAGTGCCATTATTTTAAACAATGTATCGTTCTAAATGCTTAATCCCTATGTAAAAAAGTTATTTAAGCAAGAATATGTTATTGAAAAAAATTAGAAAAATTTATTTTAGCCGTAAATCGAAAATAATGGGGACACCGGAGCTGTTCGAAGCGCCGAGACGCGCCGCGTACGGCCGAATATTTTCTAAGTCCCAACGTACCGGTCAAGAGTAAAGTACCATTTTCCTACATTAGATTTCGTTCTAAATGCTTAATCCCTATGTAAAAACGTTAGTTAAGCAAGAATATCGTATTTTTAAAAAAATCTAATGATAGGATTTTCCAGAAAATTGAAAAAACCGAAAAATGTCAAGAGTAAAGTGCCATTTTCTGACATTAGATTTCGTTCTAAATGCTTAATCCCTATGTAGAAACGTTAGTTAAGCAAGAATATCGTATTTTTAAAAAAATCTAATGGTAGGATTTTTCAGAAAATTGAAAAAACCGTAAAATGTCAAGAGTAAAGTGCCCTTATTTTAAACATTATATCGTTCTAAATGCTTAATCCCTATGTAAAAAAGTTATCTAAGCAAGAATATGTTATTGAATAAAATGAGAAAAATTTATTTTAGCCGTAAATCGAAAATAATGGGTCGAGCGAATCGGTCGATTGCGCCGAGACGCGCTATGATGCAACAGACGAGCGATTGGAACGCCCGAATATTTTCAAAGTCCCAACGTACCGATCAAGAGTAAAGTACCATTTTCCTACATTAGATTTCGTTCTAAATGCTTAATCCCTTTGTAAAAACGTTAGTTAAGCAAGAATATCGTATTTTTAAAAAAATCTAATGATAGGATTTTCCAGAAAATTGAAAAAACCGAAAAATGTCAAGAGTAAAGTGCCCTTATTTTAAACATTATATCGTTCTAAATGCTTAATCCCTATGTAAAAAAGTTATCTAAGCAAGAATATGTTATTGAATAAAATGAGAAAAATTTATTTTAGCCGTAAATCGAAAATAATGGGTCGAGCGAATCGGTCGATTGCGCCGAGACGCGCTATGATGCAACAGACGAGCGATTGGAACGCCCGAATATTTTCAAAGTCCCAACGTACCGGTCAAGAGTAAAGTACCATTTTCCTACATTAGATTTCGTTCTAAATGCTTAATCCCTATGTAAAAACGTTAGTTAAGCAAGAATATCGTATTTTTAAAAAAATCTAATGATAGGATTTTCCAGAAAATTGAAAAAACCGAAAAATGTCAAGAGTAAAGTGCCATTTTCTGACATTAGATGTCGTTCTAAATCCTTAATCCCTATGTAGAAACGTTAGTTAAGCAAGAATATCGTATTTTTAAAAAAATCTAATGGTAGGATTTTTCAGAAAATTGAAAAAACCGTAAAATGTCAAGAGTAAAGTGCCCTTATTTTAAACATTATATCGTTCTAAATGCTTAATCCCTATGTAAAAAAGTTATCTAAGCAAGAATATGTTATTGAATAAAATGAGAAAAATTTATTTTAGCCGTAAATCGAAAATAATGGGTCGAGCGAATCGGTCGATTGCGCCGAGACGCGCTATGATGCAACAGACGAGCGATTGGAACGCCCGAATATTTTCAAAGTCCCAACGTACCGATCAAGAGTAAAGTACCATTTTCCTACATTAGATTTCGTTCTAAATGCTTAATCCCTATGTAAAAACGTTAGTTAAGCAAGAATATCGTATTTTAAAAAAAATCTAATGATAGGATTTTCCAGAAAATTGAAAAAACCGAAAAATGTCAAGAGTAAAGTGCCATTTTCTGACATTAGATTTCGTTCTAAATGCTTAATCCCTATGTAGAAACGTTAGTTAAGCAAGAATATCGTATTTTTAAAAAAATCTAATGGTAGGATTTTTCAGAAAATTGAAAAAACCGTAAAATGTCAAGAGTAAAGTGCCCTTATTTTAAACATTATATCGTTCTAAATGCTTAATCCCTATGTAAAAAAGTTATCTAAGCAAGAATATGTTATTGAATAAAATGAGAAAAATTTATTTTAGCCGTAAATCGAAAATAATGGGTCGAGCGAATCGGTCGATTGCGCCGAGACGCGCTATGATGCAACAGACGAGCGATTGGAACGCCCGAATATTTTCAAAGTCCCAACGTACCGGTCAAGAGTAAAGTACCATTTTCCTACATTAGATTTCGTTCTAAATGCTTAATCCCTATGTAAAAACGTTAGTTAAGCAAGAATATCGTATTTTTAAAAAAATCTAATGATAGGATTTTCCAGAAAATTGAAAAAACCGAAAAATGTCAAGAGTAAAGTGCCATTTTCTGACATTAGATGTCGTTCTAAATCCTTAATCCCTATGTAGAAACGTTAGTTAAGCAAGAATATCGTATTTTTAAAAAAATCTAATGGTAGGATTTTTCAGAAAATTGAAAAAACCGTAAAATGTCAAGAGTAAAGTGCCCTTATTTTAAACATTATATCGTTCTAAATGCTTAATCCCTATGTAAAAAAGTTATCTAAGCAAGAATATGTTATTGAATAAAATGAGAAAAATTTATTTTAGCCGTAAATCGAAAATAATGGGTCGAGCGAATCGGTCGATTGCGCCGAGACGCGCTATGATGCAACAGACGAGCGATTGGAACGCCCGA
Organism: Megalopta genalis; assembly: GCF_051020955.1. Classification (NCBI taxonomy): domain Eukaryota; kingdom Metazoa; phylum Arthropoda; class Insecta; order Hymenoptera; family Halictidae; genus Megalopta; species Megalopta genalis. The sequence continues at coordinate 135,813 of NW_027476294.1, forward strand.
ATATTTTCAAAGTCCCAACGTACCGATCAAGAGTAAAGTACCATTTTCCTACATTAGATTTCGTTCTAAATGCTTAATCCCTATGTAAAAACGTTAGTTAAGCAAGAATATCGTATTTTAAAAAAAATCTAATGATAGGATTTTCCAGAAAATTGAAAAAACCGAAAAATGTCAAGAGTAAAGTGCCATTTTCTGACATTAGATTTCGTTCTAAATGCTTAATCCCTATGTAGAAACGTTAGTTAAGCAAGAATATCGTATTTTTAAAAAAATCTAATGGTAGGATTTTTCAGAAAATTGAAAAAACCGTAAAATGTCAAGAGTAAAGTGCCCTTATTTTAAACATTATATCGTTCTAAATGCTTAATCCCTATGTAAAAAAGTTATCTAAGCAAGAATATGTTATTGAATAAAATGAGAAAAATTTATTTTAGCCGTAAATCGAAAATAATGGGTCGAGCGAATCGGTCGATTGCGCCGAGACGCGCTATGATGCAACAGACGAGCGATTGGAACGCCCGAATATTTTCAAAGTCCCAACGTACCGATCAAGAGTAAAGTACCATTTTCCTACATTAGATTTCGTTCTAAATGCTTAATCCCTTTGTAAAAACGTTAGTTAAGCAAGAATATCGTATTTTTAAAAAAATCTAATGATAGGATTTTCCAGAAAATTGAAAAAACCGAAAAATGTCAAGAGTAAAGTGCCATTTTCTGACATTAGATTTCGTTCTAAATGCTTAATCCCTATGTAGAAACGTTAGTTAAGCAAGAATATCGTATTTTTAAAAAAATCTAATGGTAGGATTTTTCAGAAAATTGAAAAAACCGTAAAATGTCAAGAGTAAAGTGCCCTTATTTTAAACATTATATCGTTCTAAATGCTTAATCCCTATGTAAAAAAGTTATCTAAGCAAGAATATGTTATTGAATAAAATGAGAAAAATTTATTTTAGCCGTAAATCGAAAATAATGGGTCGAGCGAATCGGTCGATTGCGCCGAGACGCGCTATGATGCAACAGACGAGCGATTGGAACGCCCGAATATTTTCAAAGTCCCAACGTACCGGTCAAGAGTAAAGTACCATTTTCCTACATTAGATTTCGTTCTAAATGCTTAATCCCTATGTAAAAACGTTAGTTAAGCAAGAATATCGTATTTTAAAAAAAATCTAATGATAGGATTTTCCAGAAAATTGAAAAAACCGAAAAATGTCAAGAGTAAAGTGCCATTTTCTGACATTAGATTTCGTTCTAAATGCTTAATCCCTATGTAGAAACGTTAGTTAAGCAAGAATATCGTATTTTTAAAAAAATCTAATGATAGGATTTTTCAGAAAATTGAAAAAACCGTAAAATGTCAAGAGTAAAGTGCCATTATTTTAAACAATGTATCGTTCTAAATGCTTAATCCCTATGTAAAAAAGTTATTTAAGCAAGAATATGTTATTGAAAAAAATTAGAAAAATTTATTTTAGCCGTAAATCGAAAATAATGGGGACACCGGAGCTGTTCGAAGCGCCGAGACGCGCCGCGTACGGCCGAATATTTTCTAAGTCCCAACGTACCGATCAAGAGTAAAGTACCATTTTCCTACATTAGATTTCGTTCTAAATGCTTAATCCCTATGTAAAAACGTTAGTTAAGCAAGAATATCGTATTTTTAAAAAAATCTAATGATAGGATTTTCCAGAAAATTGAAAAAACCGAAAAATGTCAAGAGTAAAGTGCCATTTTCTGACATTAGATTTCGTTCTAAATGCTTAATCCCTATGTAGAAACGTTAGTTAAGCAAGAATATCGTATTTTTAAAAAAATCTAATGATAGGATTTTTCAGAAAATTGAAAAAACCGTAAAATGTCAAGAGTAAAGTGCCATTATTTTAAACAATGTATCGTTCTAAATGCTTAATCCCTATGTAAAAAAGTTATTTAAGCAAGAATATGTTATTGAAAAAAATTAGAAAAATTTATTTTAGCCGTAAATCGAAAATAATGGGGACACCGGAGCTGTTCGAAGCGCCGAGACGCGCCGCGTACGGCCGAATATTTTCTAAGTCCCAACGTACCGATCAAGAGTAAAGTACCATTTTCCTACATTAGATTTCGTTCTAAATGCTTAATCCCTATGTAAAAACGTTAGTTAAGCAAGAATATCGTATTTTTAAAAAAATCTAATGATAGGATTTTCCAGAAAATTGAAAAAACCGAAAAATGTCAAGAGTAAAGTGCCATTTTCTGACATTAGATTTCGTTCTAAATGCTTAATCCCTATGTAGAAACGTTAGTTAAGCAAGAATATCGTATTTTTAAAAAAATCTAATGGTAGGATTTTTCAGAAAATTGAAAAAACCGTAAAATGTCAAGAGTAAAGTGCCCTTATTTTAAACATTATATCGTTCTAAATGCTTAATCCCTATGTAAAAAAGTTATCTAAGCAAGAATATGTTATTGAATAAAATGAGAAAAATTTATTTTAGCCGTAAATCGAAAATAATGGGTCGAGCGAATCGGTCGATTGCGCCGAGACGCGCTATGATGCAACAGACGAGCGATTGGAACGCCCGAATATTTTCAAAGTCCCAACGTACCGATCAAGAGTAAAGTACCATTTTCCTACATTAGATTTCGTTCTAAATGCTTAATCCCTATGTAAAAACGTTAGTTAAGCAAGAATATCGTATTTTTAAAAAAATCTAATGATAGGATTTTCCAGAAAATTGAAAAAACCGAAAAATGTCAAGAGTAAAGTGCCATTTTCTGACATTAGATTTCGTTCTAAATGCTTAATCCCTATGTAGAAACGTTAGTTAAGCAAGAATATCGTATTTTTAAAAAAATCTAATGGTAGGATTTTTCAGAAAATTGAAAAAACCGTAAAATGTCAAGAGTAAAGTGCCCTTATTTTAAACATTATATCGTTCTAAATGCTTAATCCCTATGTAAAAAAGTTATCTAAGCAAGAATATGTTATTGAATAAAATGAGAAAAATTTATTTTAGCCGTAAATCGAAAATAATGGGTCGAGCGAATCGGTCGATTGCGCCGAGACGCGCTATGATGCAACAGACGAGCGATTGGAACGCCCGAATATTTTCAAAGTCCCAACGTACCGGTCAAGAGTAAAGTACCATTTTCCTACATTAGATTTCGTTCTAAATGCTTAATCCCTATGTAAAAACGTTAGTTAAGCAAGAATATCGTATTTTAAAAAAAATCTAATGATAGGATTTTCCAGAAAATTGAAAAAACCGAAAAATGTCAAGAGTAAAGTGCCATTTTCTGACATTAGATTTCGTTCTAAATGCTTAATCCCTATGTAGAAACGTTAGTTAAGCAAGATTATCGTATTTTTAAAAAAATCTAATGATAGGATTTTTCAGAAAATTGAAAAAACCGTAAAATGTCAAGAGTAAAGTGCCATTATTTTAAACAATGTATCGTTCTAAATGCTTAATCCCTATGTAAAAAAGTTATTTAAGCAAGAATATGTTATTGAAAAAAATTAGAAAAATTTATTTTAGCCGTAAATCGAAAATAATGGGGACACCGGAGCTGTTCGAAGCGCCGAGACGCGCCGCGTACGGCCGAATATTTTCTAAGTCCCAACGTACCGATCAAGAGTAAAGTACCATTTTCCTACATTAGATTTCGTTCTAAATGCTTAATCCCTATGTAAAAACGTTAGTTAAGCAAGAATATCGTATTTTTAAAAAAATCTAATGATAGGATTTTCCAGAAAATTGAAAAAACCGAAAAATGTCAAGAGTAAAGTGCCATTTTCTGACATTAGATTTCGTTCTAAATGCTTAATCCCTATGTAGAAACGTTAGTTAAGCAAGAATATCGTATTTTTAAAAAAATCTAATGGTAGGATTTTTCAGAAAATTGAAAAAACCGTAAAATGTCAAGAGTAAAGTGCCCTTATTTTAAACATTATATCGTTCTAAATGCTTAATCCCTATGTAAAAAAGTTATCTAAGCAAGAATATGTTATTGAATAAAATGAGAAAAATTTATTTTAGCCGTAAATCGAAAATAATGGGTCGAGCGAATCGGTCGATTGCGCCGAGACGCGCTATGATGCAACAGACGAGCGATTGGAACGCCCGAATATTTTCAAAGTCCCAACGTACCGGTCAAGAGTAAAGTACCATTTTCCTACATTAGATTTCGTTCTAAATGCTTAATCCCTATGTAAAAACGTTAGTTAAGCAAGAATATCGTATTTTTAAAAAAATCTAATGATAGGATTTTCCAGAAAATTGAAAAAACCGAAAAATGTCAAGAGTAAAGTGCCATTTTCTGACATTAGATTTCGTTCTAAATGCTTAATCCCTATGTAGAAACGTTAGTTTAGCAAGAATATCGTATTTTTAAAAAAATCTAATGGTAGGATTTTTCAGAAAATTGAAAAAACCGTAAAATGTCAAGAGTAAAGTGCCCTTATTTTAAACATTATATCGTTCTAAATGCTTAATCCCTATGTAAAAAAGTTATCTAAGCAAGAATATGTTATTGAATAAAATGAGAAAAATTTATTTTAGCCGTAAATCGAAAATAATGGGTCGAGCGAATCGGTCGATTGCGCCGAGACGCGCTATGATGCAACAGACGAGCGATTGGAACGCCCGAATATTTTGAAAGTCCCAACGTACCGATCAAGAGTAAAGTACCATTTTCCTACATTAGATTTCGTTCTAAATGCTTAATCCCTTTGTAAAAACGTTAGTTAAGCAAGAATATCGTATTTTTAAAAAAATCTAATGATAGGATTTTCCAGAAAATTGAAAAAACCGAAAAATGTCAAGAGTAAAGTGCCATTTTCTGACATTAGATTTCGTTCTAAATGCTTAATCCCTATGTAGAAACGTTAGTTAAGCAAGAATATCGTATTTTTAAAAAAATCTAATGGTAGGATTTTTCAGAAAATTGAAAAAACCGTAAAATGTCAAGAGTAAAGTGCCCTTATTTTAAACATTATATCGTTCTAAATGCTTAATCCCTATGTAAAAAAGTTATCTAAGCAAGAATATGTTATTGAATAAAATGAGAAAAATTTATTTTAGCCGTAAATCGAAAATAATGGGTCGAGCGAATCGGTCGATTGCGCCGAGACGCGCTATGATGCAACAGACGAGCGATTGGAACGCCCGAATATTTTCAAAGTCCCAACGTACCGGTCAAGAGTAAAGTACCATTTTCCTACATTAGATTTCGTTCTAAATGCTTAATCCCTATGTAAAAACGTTAGTTAAGCAAGAATATCGTATTTTAAAAAAAATCTAATGATAGGATTTTCCAGAAAATTGAAAAAACCGAAAAATGTCAAGAGTAAAGTGCCATTTTCTGACATTAGATTTCGTTCTAAATGCTTAATCCCTATGTAGAAACGTTAGTTATGCAAGATTATCGTATTTTTAAAAAAATCTAATGATAGGATTTTTCAGAAAATTGAAAAAACCGTAAAATGTCAAGAGTAAAGTGCCCTTATTTTAAACATTATATCGTTCTAAATGCTTAATCCCTATGTAAAAAAGTTATCTAAGCAAGAATATGTTATTGAATAAAATGAGAAAAATTTATTTTAGCCGTAAATCGAAAATAATGGGTCGAGCGAATCGGTCGATTGCGCCGAGACGCGCTATGATGCAACAGACGAGCGATTGGAACGCCCGAATATTTTCAAAGTCCCAACGTACCGATCAAGAGTAAAGTACCATTTTCCTACATTAGATTTCGTTCTAAATGCTTAATCCCTTTGTAAAAACGTTAGTTAAGCAAGAATATCGTATTTTTAAAAAAATCTAATGATAGGATTTTCCAGAAAATTGAAAAAACCGAAAAATGTCAAGAGTAAAGTGCCATTTTCTGACATTAGATTTCGTTCTAAATGCTTAATCCCTATGTAGAAACGTTAGTTAAGCAAGAATATCGTATTTTTAAAAAAATCTAATGATAGGATTTTTCAGAAAATTGAAAAAACCGTAAAATGTCAAGAGTAAAGTGCCATTATTTTAAACAATGTATCGTTCTAAATGCTTAATCCCTATGTAAAAAAGTTATTTAAGCAAGAATATGTTATTGAAAAAAATTAGAAAAATTTATTTTAGCCGTAAATCGAAAATAATGGGGACACCGGAGCTGTTCGAAGCGCCGAGACGCGCCGCGTACGGCCGAATATTTTCTAAGTCCCAACGTACCGATCAAGAGTAAAGTACCATTTTCCTACATTAGATTTCGTTCTAAATGCTTAATCCCTATGTAAAAACGTTAGTTAAGCAAGAATATCGTATTTTTAAAAAAATCTAATGATAGGATTTTCCAGAAAATTGAAAAAACCGAAAAATGTCAAGAGTAAAGTACCATTTTCCTACATTAGATTTCGTTCTAAATGCTTAATCCCTATGTAAAAACGTTAGTTAAGCAAGAATATCGTATTTTTAAAAAAATCTAATGATAGGATTTTCCAGAAAATTGAAAAAACCGAAAAATGTCAAGAGTAAAGTGCCATTTTCTGACATTAGATGTCGTTCTAAATCCTTAATCCCTATGTAGAAACGTTAGTTAAGCAAGAATATCGTATTTTTAAAAAAATCTAATGGTAGGATTTTTCAGAAAATTGAAAAAACCGTAAAATGTCAAGAGTAAAGTGCCCTTATTTTAAACATTATATCGTTCTAAATGCTTAATCCCTATGTAAAAAAGTTATCTAAGCAAGAATATGTTATTGAATAAAATGAGAAAAATTTATTTTAGCCGTAAATCGAAAATAATGGGTCGAGCGAATCGGTCGATTGCGCCGAGACGCGCTATGATGCAACAGACGAGCGATTGGAACGCCCGAATATTTTCAAAGTCCCAACGTACCGATCAAGAGTAAAGTACCATTTTCCTACATTAGATTTCGTTCTAAATGCTTAATCCCTTTGTAAAAACGTTAGTTAAGCAAGAATATCGTATTTTTAAAAAAATCTAATGATAGGATTTTCCAGAAAATTGAAAAAACCGAAAAATGTCAAGAGTAAAGTGCCATTTTCTGACATTAGATTTCGTTCTAAATGCTTAATCCCTATGTAGAAACGTTAGTTAAGCAAGAATATCGTATTTTTAAAAAAATCTAATGATAGGATTTTTCAGAAAATTGAAAAAACCGTAAAATGTCAAGAGTAAAGTGCCATTATTTTAAACAATGTATCGTTCTAAATGCTTAATCCCTATGTAAAAAAGTTATTTAAGCAAGAATATGTTATTGAAAAAAATTAGAAAAATTTATTTTAGCCGTAAATCGAAAATAATGGGGACACCGGAGCTGTTCGAAGCGCCGAGACGCGCCGCGTACGGCCGAATATTTTCTAAGTCCCAACGTACCGATCAAGAGTAAAGTACCATTTTCCTACATTAGATTTCGTTCTAAATGCTTAATCCCTATGTAGAAACGTTAGTTAAGCAAGAATATCGTATTTTTAAAAAAATCTAATGGTAGGATTTTTCAGAAAATTGAAAAAACCGTAAAATGTCAAGAGTAAAGTGCCATTATTTTAAACAATGTATCGTTCTAAATGCTTAATCCCTATGTAAAAAAGTTATCTAAGCAAGAATATGTTATTGAATAAAATGAGAAAAATTTATTTTAGCCGTAAATCGAAAAAAAGACTGTTCGTTTCTCTGTCTCTCTCGCGCGATCGAAGTATTGATGTTTCCCGGCAAAGTAATGGGATATTAATTAAACTTTATACACGAAATTACTCGTTTTGATCCCCGCTACACAGCCGTATACTTTTTATAATTTTGTGGAATCGGGAACCTTGAAATATTTAACATAACGCGGATCGACTGTCTCTGTCTCTTTCTAGATCGGAATAATCGATGTTTCCCGGAAAACTATTCGGAGATTAATTAAACTTTATACACGAAATTACTCGTTTTGATCCCCGCTACACAGCCGTATACTTTTTATAATTTTGTGGAATCGGTAACCTTGAGATATTTAACATAACGCGGATCGACTGTCTCTGTCTCTTTCTAGATCGGAATTATCGATGTTTCCCGGCAAACTATTGGGAGATTATTTAAACTTTATACACGAAATTACTCGTTTTGATCCCCGCTACACAGCCGTATACTTTTTATAATTTTGTGGAATCGGTAACCTGGAGATATTTAACATAACGCGGATCGACTGTCTCTGTCTCTTTCTAGATCGGAATAATCGATGTTTCCCGGCAAACTATTGGGAGATTAATTAAACTTTATACATGAAATTACTCGTTTTGGTCCCCGCTACACAGCCGTATACTTTTTATAATTTTGTGGAATCGGTAACCTTGAGATATTTAACATAACGCGGATCGACTGTCTCTGTCTCTTTCTAGATCGGAATTATCGATGTTTCCCGGCAAACTATTGGGAGATTATTTAAACTTTATACATGAAATTACTCGTTTTGGTCCCCGCTACACAGCCGTATACTTTTTATAATTTTGTGGAATCGGGAACCTTGAAATATTTAACATAACGCGGATCGACTGTCTCTGTCTCTTTCTAGATCGGAATTATCGATGTTTCCCGGAAAACTATTCGGAGATTAATTAAACTTTATACACGAAATTACTCGTTTTGATCCCCGCTACACAGCCGTATACTTTTTATAATTTTGTGGAATCGGTAACCTTGAGATATTTAACATAACGCGGATCGACTGTCTCTGTCTCTTTCTAGATCGGAATTATCGATGTTTCCCGGCAAACTATTGGGAGATTATTTAAACTTTATACATGAAATTACTCGTTTTGATCCCCGCTACACAGCCGTATACTTTTTATAATTTTGTGGAATCGGTAACCTTGAGATATTTAACATAACGCGGATCGACTGTCTCTGTCTCTTTCTAGATCGGAATTATCGATGTTTCCCGGCAAACTATTGGGAGATTATTTAAACTTTATACATGAAATTACTCGTTTTGATCCCCGCTACACAGCCGTATACTTTTTATAATTTTGTGGAATCGGTAACCTGGAGATATTTAACATAACGCGGATCGACTGTCTCTGTCTCTTTCTAGATCGGAATAATCGATGTTTCCCGGCAAACTATTGGGAGATTAATTAAACTTTATACATGAAATTACTCGTTTTGGTCCCCGCTACACAGCCGTATACTTTTTATAATTTTGTGGAATCGGT
>NW_027476294.1:150000-157500 GCF_051020955.1 Megalopta genalis
GTGTCTCCGACTCGTTCGATTACTTCCACGTTACCGGTGTCCGGCGTACCTTCTACCGTGGGCTCGGTTTTCACCGAGACCGCTCGCGTGGGAGTCACACATCTTTGCAAGATCACACGAGGATTGGCGATATTAATCACCTTCCCGGATCTTGTCTTTCTCACAGACGCGGGGGGACTGACAGCTGCATTTGCAGTTCCCGCGTCTGCGGCGACGGCTTCACTCCGAGTAGGAGCTGGACCCGTCGTCTTTGGACGCTTAGTTTTTTGTTCATTAATTTTGTTCAGACCCATAATGTGTCTTGGTCTTTCATCCAGTGCGCTCCCCGGCCACCACCGACCCGCACAATTTGGAACCCGCCAAAGGCTGAGTTAGGGCTACGCACCGAATATAGTCTGCTGGCTGGGTCGGTTTCCTTACCCAGCCCGCGTCCTCGCCCAGCAGAACCCACTTGCCCGAAGCGTGTGGTCGTTCCAAGCCGATTGACTGGACCAGGGCTGCTTTTCTCGTCCAGCCGCCCATCTAGCCGAAGCAGAGGCCAAAGGTACGTGTTGGGGACGTCTCACCCGCAGGAGAGGGCCCCCTCAGATCCCAGGATCCTCTTTTCCGACGACAAGGGTCGCCACGCACGGCAAACACGTGGGAGACAGCAGTCGGAGAGGCTGCCTCTTCCTCTCCACCACACTTCGTTCAGTTCGCTGCGTATTTAAGAACACGAGCTATCCAGCGGTACCTTTTTCGTGGAGGCTCAAGTGTGGCTAGGGCACGTTTGCCCCTTGCGGCCTGGGTTGCCCAGGGGATTGATTGCATCCCATGTATTCCTGAGCCCAGCGGAGTGTTGTCTAGTGGCGTGTTCCGCCCACGAAAAACGGTCCGAAAAACCGTTTAACGTAAACTGGGGAACTGATGCCACGAGTGACAACAGTTCCCCAGTCGGAAGTCATACAGCACATACAGTGCTGTACAAAGAACACGCCACAGCCCGTATGCTAAATCAGGGCCTCGCCATTATGCGAAGTACTACATGTACGACGCACTGACGGTCTCTAATGCCTTCATCGCCGATACACCCATCGACTCGGCCGATCAACCCTCCTACGCGAGGGCTAGTTCGGGGGTTATCTCCCGCCCTGGGTGGCCACAGACCGCCACCGCCAGTAGATAGGGACAGTTAGTGTCGTCGTTGTGAGTCTTAAGATGGGCTATGCCTGGGTCCTATGTGGACTATACTAGCCGCTCTCTCGACGCGTGCCGATGGTCTGGCTCTACCCTCGTTCGTTATCGTGACAGGGGAAGACAACGTGCTACTCCCGCTGCCACCTCGAGTCCAACCCAATCCAGGCACTCTTGACGGAGTAGTGTTAAAGTCAATTTATCTCCGCAAGAGGGGCTTCAGCCTGGCCCGAGGGGGCGAACCCCGAGGGGTCCGCCCAGCATGCCGTTCGAATGGCGGAGTGGACAAGTCCACGTCTGCCCGTCACTCAAGTCGGACACGGGACGACTCCAAAGCTAGCGCCGCCTGATAGGAAGCGCAAGCTGGGTCCCGCGACTTGTGTGCACTAGCCCACCCTCTGTCCTTGCAATTAGAGCAGACCGGAGGTTCACTCTTCTTGCTACAGAGCGTGAAGGTATGCCCCTTTTGGGAGCAGTGACCGCACACGTCCTCCTTGAATTTACAACGCTTCGAGGTATGCCCGAAGCGTTGGCAACGGTAGCACCGAAGCACCTGGACGAAATCCCGTACACGACAGGAGTTCCATCCAAGGTAAACTCGGCTACCCCTCTGCTTCAGCCGCTGAAGATTCTGCGGACTGACGGCAACGACCCAGTTGGCTGTCTCCGGGGTCTTGCCAGCCATGCGGCTGACCCGAATTCCCGAAGGCACATCCTTCTGGTTCGCATCGCAGAGATTTTGCCTCCAAATACTGGAGGCAATTTCGTCCTTACCCATCCGACGCGGGACGTCGTAAACTAAAACCTCGGGGTCCCGCTTGGTAGGTAAGGAGACGGACAGACCCGCGCTCCGGAGCTTCTTATTGCCAACGAAGGCTTGCAGGTCCTCCTTTCGGTCGGTCTCGACGACGATGCCACCGGAGTGGATGCGTCGGACCGACTTAATTCGGATCGCCTCCTTCGCTGGTTTAACGAGCGACAGAACAGTAACCTTCGTAACTTCGCTGCTCTGTCCTTTTTCCTTCGGCGGGAAGATTTTTACCACATGCTGCGATTGTGGCCGTCTCCCCGCTTCCGGAGAAGCTCCTTTGCAGTCGACTTTGTTCACATGGGCGTAAGTCGACTGCGCGGCGTTGCAGGCCGTCTTCGGGAGAGTTCCCTTGGACGGCCCAGGTCGCATCGCACTCATTACGGCAGGACGCGCTTTTAGGTCCGCCCTGACCGCGGCGAGCTGCCCTTCGACGAAGCTATTCCGTTGAATAAGCTCCTGGACCAGCTCGTTGAGTGCCTCAACCTCGGCGAGTATCTTTGACCCGGACTCCTTATTGACTTTCGACTCAGGTCGAAAGCAAAAGGTCCGTATTTCGGACACTCGCCTAAAGGCTTCGTCTCTTACGAGATCGAGAGGCCGTACCTTCTGCCCGGAGAACGTCCCCTTCGGTCTCCTGGCCCGGTTTACTGCGGCCTTGCCGGTGGGTGCGCCCGGCTTGGCTCGCTTCGTCTTTTTGGTGACGGTTTGCCAACCGTCACCAGTAGGGTCCTCGACACGCTCGGGTGCCGACTGCACCTTCACGAGTGACGTGTCTCCGACTCGTTCGATTACTTCCACGTTACCGGTGTCCGGCGTACCTTCTACCGTGGGCTCGGTTTTCACCGAGACCGCTCGCGTGGGAGTCACACATCTTTGCAAGATCACACGAGGATTGGCGATATTAATCACCTTCCCGGATCTTGTCTTTCTCACAGACGCGGGGGGACTGACAGCTGCATTTGCAGTTCCCGCGTCTGCGGCGACGGCTTCACTCCGAGTAGGAGCTGGACCCGTCGTCTTTGGACGCTTAGTTTTTTGTTCATTAATTTTGTTCAGACCCATAATGTGTCTTGGTCTTTCATCCAGTGCGCTCCCCGGCCACCACCGACCCGCACAATTTGGAACCCGCCAAAGGCTGAGTTAGGGCTACGCACCGAATATAGTCTGCTGGCTGGGTCGGTTTCCTTACCCAGCCCGCGTCCTCGCCCAGCAGAACCCACTTGCCCGAAGCGTGTGGTCGTTCCAAGCCGATTGACTGGACCAGGGCTGCTTTTCTCGTCCAGCCGCCCATCTAGCCGAAGCAGAGGCCAAAGGTACGTGTTGGGGACGTCTCACCCGCAGGAGAGGGCCCCCTCAGATCCCAGGATCCTCTTTTCCGACGACAAGGGTCGCCACGCACGGCAAACACGTGGGAGACAGCAGTCGGAGAGGCTGCCTCTTCCTCTCCACCACACTTCGTTCAGTTCGCTGCGTATTTAAGAACACGAGCTATCCAGCGGTACCTTTTTCGTGGAGGCTCAAGTGTGGCTAGGGCACGTTTGCCCCTTGCGGCCTGGGTTGCCCAGGGGATTGATTGCATCCCATGTATTCCTGAGCCCAGCGGAGTGTTGTCTAGTGGCGTGTTCCGCCCACGAAAAACGGTCTGAAAAACCGTTTAACGTAAACTGGGGAACTGATGCCACGAGTGACAACAGTTCCCCAGTCGGAAGTCATACAGCACATACAGTGCTGTACAAAGAACACGCCACAGCCCGTATGCTAAATCAGGGCCTCGCCATTATGCGAAGTACTACATGTACGACGCACTGACGGTCTCTAATGCCTTCATCGCCGATACACCCATCGACTCGGCCGATCAACCCTCCTACGCGAGGGCTAGTTCGGGGGTTATCTCCCGCCCTGGGTGGCCACAGACCGCCACCGCCAGTAGATAGGGACAGATGGGAATCTCGTTAATCCATTCATGCGCGTCACTAATTAGATGACGAGGCATTTGGCTATTTTTTTTTTTTTTTTTTTTTTTTTTTTTTTTTTTATAGAGAGGAAAATCTTTTATAGACACCACGGAATTCTTCGACGTGGTAGTGTGGGATTCCTTATACCCACTAAAAACCTCTCTCTTCTCACGCCTAGATGTTATGGCGGAGGACGGCTTTATTTCCTGGTGCCGAATTTGCGATGTTGGGGCCCAGGTTGCCCATTACAGTGGCCGTGAATCGGGCGATCACCCAACGCCCTCCCTATTACCCGGATGACAGATGTTGTTTGTCATCTTATTCCATCTTGTCCAGTTCGTGTGCGATCCCTGAAGGGCCCTCGTAGTTATTGATCTTAAGAGCCCTTTGAGTCCTAGTGCGGAGATCGATTCAGCCGAGAGCGATGCCCACACGCCGCGCCAGGAGATGGTGACCGACGTCACTCTAACAGCTTCCGCCAAAACCCCAAATTCCTGGGCGACGCGATGCCTTAACAGCGGGGTGTCGTATTTAGCGACTTTCCTCGCATGTGCATCATTAAGCGACGTCGCACCGCTAACGACCTGGCTGTCGATGACCCTGACAGCTCCATCCTTAAAGGCCACCAAATCAGGCTTCTGCAGACCCGACTGCAGGACATAATGCGGATTCTCCCTAACCCTCCACCCACTCTGCCTCAGACCAAATGCTACGATTCGGCATATGGCATCGTGTCTGAGTATTCGACCCCCATGAGTCCGGTGACATCCCTGCACTATGTGTGCCGCCGTCTCCGTTACGGCGCACCCAGCACGACACAACACAGGAGCCCCATTCCCACGACGGCCTCTTGATGTTCTTACTCTGGTGGGCAGGGCGTTAATACGTACATGGTGATATTGCACGTAATCCCTGCCGGGGATCCCCGCAGAACAGGCGTCAACCCAAGAGCTGCTATCGATGACTTTAGCAGCCTCACGCAATTCTCCTCCATCGTTAGACTGATGGAGTAAAGATGCCCAGTATTTGGCACGATCCTCAGGCCGGAAGAGCGCCCGACCTTGGATAGTCAGAGCACTCTCCGCCCGTCGAACCGCTGCCACAACCGCCGGATGTTGGGAGGCATCTCTTGCAGCCGCACAGGAGGACCTCGCCATTGATGTTAACCTGGCGTGCATCATCCCCGGTATCGATGTTCGAAACGCGGGGATGCCAAGTCCACCCTCCTTGCAACTGGCGTGGAAATACCCAAGTGGTACATCTTTGGGCAGACGCAACCACCTTCGAACGGCCAGCCGCGTCTGTTTATCTAATGCCTTCAAGATTTTAAGTGGGCATCTTGTCAAAACCAGCTGGTGATAAAAACGCGGAATGAGGAAACAGCGCAAGATCTTGAGGCGCTGTTGAGGCTTGAGTGGCGCCTTGGTGATATTGGCCAACTCTCTGTCTAGCTTGCCCCCAGGTTTTTCAATACCCATTGGCGAGATCTTAATGCCCAGATATCGGAAGCCCTCGGTAGGTCCCAGTTGTTTTATAGACCGACCGTTGACCTCAAATTTGCTGGCGGAGAGTATCTTGTACTTCTTTTCTTTACCAGCGATCTGGATGGACATAGCCAGACATTTATCGGAGTTGAATTCCAACCCGTACTTTCGTGCCTCCTCCTCAGCCGTTCGAAGCATGCCCTGCATTCCTGAAACGGAGGACGCGAACAAGATCAGGTCATCCGCATACGCCAGTATATTGACCCTTTGCTCCCTGATAACATAGCCGACCCCCTCGGGTAACACCCTTATCACCCGGTCCATGACGATCGAGAATAGCAGGGACGACAAGGGATCGCCCTGCCGCACACCCCTCGCTACCCGGATCGGATCCGATGTCTCTCCACGGACCTGAAGCACGGTTCGGCTATTACGGTACGTCGCTGTTATGTACCTCACAAAGAGCTCCGGGAGTCCCAATCCCCTTAGTGCCGATGTTATGGCATGGTGACTAACGCTGTCAAACGCCTTGGCCACATCTAAGGACACAACGTGAAGCTGCTTTAAGCAGCTCCGTGCGTCACGAAGGGCAGTTGATAGTACAAGCACGTTCTCAGCACAGCCATCGTGTACTCCTCGTTGCCGCTCATCGATGAGACCGGCTTTTGCCAATCTCACCGCCAAGATTTTATGCAGCTGACGAACGACGACTGAAGCCACACTTATAGGACGGAACTCGGATGGTGTTGAGCTTCCGTCCTTCTTAGGGATAAATACCGTCCTGCTGATGAGGAGCTCAGATGGAAATGCCCCTACCGCAAGGATGACATTATAAAATAAGGTTCTTAGAACTACTGGCACACTCCTCCATTGCCTGCTCGAGATGTTATCGAGACCCGATGCCGAGGAGAGCGGGATCTCATTGGCCTGGATCTCATGGCCACGAACCGGCTCAGCGATCCAATGCAGGTCCTCCCTTTCCTGAACTGGATGAAGGTGTTCAATGGGGACAGAAGGACTGGTGAGCATAGGTGTCCAGTACTCCACCATCTCGCCAACGGTTGGTGTTTGAGCCTGCACCGGGCCATCCAGTACAAGCTTGGCCGCGCGAGACATGTCCTTCTTCCAGAGTTCCTGCATGGCCGCATACTCCCTTCTCCTCAGTCTCCACCTCGGCACGGGCCCGGCAGGTGCAGCTTTAGGTGGCCGGAGCAGTGGTGTTCTCCGCTCCTTTACTTTCGCAGAAGGCGTCGGAAAGACTCTTTGAAGCCATCGACAACAAGCACTCGGTGTTATTGGTTCTCGATTAAGAACCGTTCTCGCAAGACTTACGAGTTCCTCCGCTTCATGGGATTTCACCCTTTCGGCCGGATCAATCAGCTTACGGATAGCGTCAATATATTGGCACTGATGTTGCTGTGCCGACGCAGGGTGCTCCTGAACAGGAGTAGGCGAATCCGCCTGTCGATGACTTGTGTCGTGATGTTGAGTGACACTGGAGGTTGAAGACTGAGACTCAACGGCAGGTCCACGCTCGCGGCATACACCGATCTTCTGTGTAACAAGAGCTTTATACGTCAATTTCTTTCTGAGGCCCTTCAGTCGATCAAGACTGAATTTATTGTCGAAGACCGTCAGTAGATGTTCATTCATAAATTTGACGTTGCCCTGCACACTCGCAAGCGCCTCAGCCGTCGCCACCATCTCAGTCTCTTCCTGAGTCCACCTAACCTTCTTTACGGCCACCTGCACTCGTTGGTTGGCCTCGTCTGGATGAGCTCTCCTCACATGGACCCCTAACCCGATGGAAGTGGGAAAGGATCGCGAACAATGGGGACATGGATGTAGTGCCCCCCGCGACGCAGGATGTTGTGCGTCGTTACTGGACTGGTTGGGTTTATTTCTCGAGGTCGTCGGACAAACATTCCGATCCACTGTGGCCGCTGTCGTAGGGTCGGCGATCCGAGTGGCCCGAGGGCCCGCCGACAATGGGTCACTTGACCCATAATCTTTCTTTTGATTCTTCGGGCCTACGACAATAGAGCCATGGGGGTGGCAACCCCATGACCCATAACAT
>NW_027476294.1:165000-185000 GCF_051020955.1 Megalopta genalis
TTCTCTTTCAAATATGTACAAGTTTTGCCACATTCCGCGCTTGTAACATATCTTCTTTAACGCTCAATTTCTTTCATTTTTCTACCATACAGATATTTTACCGTACGCCCAAAAACGTACGTATTATATTTTTGTTCTATCATAAAATCACATTTTTCTACGTACGCCAGCTTCGTACGTTTCTATCTTTGCCTTCATAAAATCACAAGATAATTTTATCTTCAAGAGTCTCGCTATTAACATCTTGTAAGATAAATGTACGTCCCAGCTAAAACGTACAAATACTTCAAGTTAAGTAATAATATATCATCGCTATTGACAAATTTTTAAGATCCAAGACACAGTTCTCTCTATATGTTTTAATATTTTTTATGTACTCAAATATATTCAAAGGAAAAAGTACATGGGTGATGCCATAGTCGTGGAAGCGCGTACGCTCACGCTGATCTTCTGACCGCCGGAAGCACGAAACCTCTGATCTGGGCAAAATCGGCAAGCCGAGGAAGAACGGACAGGACACATGCTGGACTGGCGAGAAAGCGTGTTCTTCCGCTCGCGCTAGGCATTTCGATTTCTGACACCTCTTGATTTAAAAAATCAGTTTTTTGATAGTTTTCTCTCTCCACTGGGCTATTTCATTTTAGCCACAGTTTTCAATTGGTACGATTTGCTTCCAAATCTTACAGATGCATTTTAAAAAATTTTTCCATCGCTCGGACAGAAGAGTCGATTGCTCAGTGAGTACGAGTATACATACAAAGTGCATACGGGTAACCAACCCCGTAGGGCTTGCCACATATGGGCCATTCGGTCAAAGACACCGACCCGTGGCCACGCTGTGTGGAGAAAAGTCCGTAACGTAAACGGCACGAAACAGTCAGGACCGAAGCCCCGAAGGAGCTCTGAGACAGCTTCTCGACCGAGATCGTAGAATTGGCCCAAAACCCGCTCTGCTCCGTCCGCCTCGCACGGACCGTGTATCTCTTATAGATACCGAACGGCCGGCAAGGACGCCGGCGCCGCCGGCCGAATAGCACGCGCGCTTATGAGTGTAAACCGCTGCGGCAACAGACCGCCCGGCCGTGCTGTTGTAACATAGCGCGTGAACGAACGAAAAAAATTTTTATAGTAAACATTAAAATAAATTACACTACCGTAAACTAGACAAAAAATTACACATTTTTTCCCAATATGAAAATTTTCACAAACTTTTTAAAGTCCCATCGCATCGAGTAAACTTTTTTAATAACGCGTCCGCACGATTCTAAATGCTTAATCCATATGTGAAATCGTTCACTGATCACGAATATCGCATTTAAAAAAATTACAAAAATTTATTTTTCAAAATAATCAAAAAAAACCGAAAAATCACAAGAGTAAAGTACCATTATTTTAAACAACATGTCGTTCTAAATGCTTAATCCCTATGTAAAAAAGTTATTTAAGCAAGAATATGTAATCGAAAAAAATTAGAAAAATTTATTTTAGCCGTAAATCGAAAATAATGGGGACACCGGAGCTGTTCGAAGCGCCGAGACGCGCCGCGTACGGCCGAATATTTTCTAAGTCCCAACGTACCGATCAAGAGTAAAGTACCATTTTCCTACATTAGATTTCGTTCTAAATGCTTAATCCCTATGTAAAAACGTTAGTTAAGCAAGAATATCGTATTTTTAAAAAAATCTAATGATAGGATTTTCCAGAAAATTGAAAAAACCGAAAAATGTCAAGAGTAAAGTGCCATTTTCTGACATTAGATTTCGTTCTAAATGCTTAATCCCTATGTAGAAACGTTAGTTAAGCAAGAATATCGTATTTTTAAAAAAATCTAATGATAGGATTTTTCAGAAAATTGAAAAAACCGTAAAATGTCAAGAGTAAAGTGCCATTATTTTAAACAATGTATCGTTCTAAATGCTTAATCCCTATGTAAAAAAGTTATTTAAGCAAGAATATGTTATTGAAAAAAATTAGAAAAATTTATTTTAGCCGTAAATCGAAAATAATGGGGACACCGGAGCTGTTCGAAGCGCCGAGACGCGCCGCGTACGGCCGAATATTTTCTAAGTCCCAACGTACCGATCAAGAGTAAAGTACCATTTTCCTACATTAGATTTCGTTCTAAATGCTTAATCCCTATGTAAAAACGTTAGTTAAGCAAGAATATCGTATTTTTAAAAAAATCTAATGATAGGATTTTCCAGAAAATTGAAAAAACCGAAAAATGTCAAGAGTAAAGTGCCATTTTCTGACATTAGATTTCGTTCTAAATGCTTAATCCCTATGTAGAAACGTTAGTTAAGCAAGAATATCGTATTTTTAAAAAAATCTAATGGTAGGATTTTTCAGAAAATTGAAAAAACCGTAAAATGTCAAGAGTAAAGTGCCCTTATTTTAAACATTATATCGTTCTAAATGCTTAATCCCTATGTAAAAAAGTTATCTAAGCAAGAATATGTTATTGAATAAAATGAGAAAAATTTATTTTAGCCGTAAATCGAAAATAATGGGTCGAGCGAATCGGTCGATTGCGCCGAGACGCGCTATGATGCAACAGACGAGCGATTGGAACGCCCGAATATTTTCAAAGTCCCAACGTACCGGTCAAGAGTAAAGTACCATTTTCCTACATTAGATTTCGTTCTAAATGCTTAATCCCTATGTAAAAACGTTAGTTAAGCAAGAATATCGTATTTTAAAAAAAATCTAATGATAGGATTTTCCAGAAAATTGAAAAAACCGAAAAATGTCAAGAGTAAAGTGCCATTTTCTGACATTAGATTTCGTTCTAAATGCTTAATCCCTATGTAGAAACGTTAGTTAAGCAAGATTATCGTATTTTTAAAAAAATCTAATGATAGGATTTTTCAGAAAATTGAAAAAACCGTAAAATGTCAAGAGTAAAGTGCCCTTATTTTAAACATTATATCGTTCTAAATGCTTAATCCCTATGTAAAAAAGTTATCTAAGCAAGAATATGTTATTGAATAAAATGAGAAAAATTTATTTTAGCCGTAAATCGAAAATAATGGGTCGAGCGAATCGGTCGATTGCGCCGAGACGCGCTATGATGCAACAGACGAGCGATTGGAACGCCCGAATATTTTCAAAGTCCCAACGTACCGGTCAAGAGTAAAGTACCATTTTCCTACATTAGATTTCGTTCTAAATGCTTAATCCCTATGTAAAAACGTTAGTTAAGCAAGAATATCGTATTTTAAAAAAAATCTAATGATAGGATTTTCCAGAAAATTGAAAAAACCGAAAAATGTCAAGAGTAAAGTGCCATTTTCTGACATTAGATTTCGTTCTAAATGCTTAATCCCTATGTAGAAACGTTAGTTAAGCAAGAATATCGTATTTTTAAAAAAATCTAATGGTAGGATTTTTCAGAAAATTGAAAAAACCGTAAAATGTCAAGAGTAAAGTGCCCTTATTTTAAACATTATATCGTTCTAAATGCTTAATCCCTATGTAAAAAAGTTATCTAAGCAAGAATATGTTATTGAATAAAATGAGAAAAATTTATTTTAGCCGTAAATCGAAAATAATGGGTCGAGCGAATCGGTCGATTGCGCCGAGACGCGCTATGATGCAACAGACGAGCGATTGGAACGCCCGAATATTTTCAAAGTCCCAACGTACCGGTCAAGAGTAAAGTACCATTTTCCTACATTAGATTTCGTTCTAAATGCTTAATCCCTATGTAAAAACGTTAGTTAAGCAAGAATATCGTATTTTAAAAAAAATCTAATGATAGGATTTTCCAGAAAATTGAAAAAACCGAAAAATGTCAAGAGTAAAGTGCCATTTTCTGACATTAGATTTCGTTCTAAATGCTTAATCCCTATGTAGAAACGTTAGTTATGCAAGATTATCGTATTTTTAAAAAAATCTAATGATAGGATTTTTCAGAAAATTGAAAAAACCGTAAAATGTCAAGAGTAAAGTGCCCTTATTTTAAACATTATATCGTTCTAAATGCTTAATCCCTATGTAAAAAAGTTATCTAAGCAAGAATATGTTATTGAATAAAATGAGAAAAATTTATTTTAGCCGTAAATCGAAAATAATGGGTCGAGCGAATCGGTCGATTGCGCCGAGACGCGCTATGATGCAACAGACGAGCGATTGGAACGCCCGAATATTTTCAAAGTCCCAACGTACCGGTCAAGAGTAAAGTACCATTTTCCTACATTAGATTTCGTTCTAAATGCTTAATCCCTATGTAAAAACGTTAGTTAAGCAAGAATATCGTATTTTTAAAAAAATCTAATGATAGGATTTTCCAGAAAATTGAAAAAACCGAAAAATGTCAAGAGTAAAGTGCCATTTTCTGACATTAGATTTCGTTCTAAATGCTTAATCCCTATGTAGAAACGTTAGTTAAGCAAGAATATCGTATTTTTAAAAAAATCTAATGGTAGGATTTTTCAGAAAATTGAAAAAACCGTAAAATGTCAAGAGTAAAGTGCCCTTATTTTAAACATTATATCGTTCTAAATGCTTAATCCCTATGTAAAAAAGTTATCTAAGCAAGAATATGTTATTGAATAAAATGAGAAAAATTTATTTTAGCCGTAAATCGAAAATAATGGGTCGAGCGAATCGGTCGATTGCGCCGAGACGCGCTATGATGCAACAGACGAGCGATTGGAACGCCCGAATATTTTCAAAGTCCCAACGTACCGATCAAGAGTAAAGTACCATTTTCCTACATTAGATTTCGTTCTAAATGCTTAATCCCTTTGTAAAAACGTTAGTTAAGCAAGAATATCGTATTTTTAAAAAAATCTAATGATAGGATTTTCCAGAAAATTGAAAAAACCGAAAAATGTCAAGAGTAAAGTGCCCTTATTTTAAACATTATATCGTTCTAAATGCTTAATCCCTATGTAAAAAAGTTATCTAAGCAAGAATATGTTATTGAATAAAATGAGAAAAATTTATTTTAGCCGTAAATCGAAAATAATGGGTCGAGCGAATCGGTCGATTGCGCCGAGACGCGCTATGATGCAACAGACGAGCGATTGGAACGCCCGAATATTTTCAAAGTCCCAACGTACCGGTCAAGAGTAAAGTACCATTTTCCTACATTAGATTTCGTTCTAAATGCTTAATCCCTATGTAAAAACGTTAGTTAAGCAAGAATATCGTATTTTTAAAAAAATCTAATGATAGGATTTTCCAGAAAATTGAAAAAACCGAAAAATGTCAAGAGTAAAGTGCCATTTTCTGACATTAGATGTCGTTCTAAATCCTTAATCCCTATGTAGAAACGTTAGTTAAGCAAGAATATCGTATTTTTAAAAAAATCTAATGGTAGGATTTTTCAGAAAATTGAAAAAACCGTAAAATGTCAAGAGTAAAGTGCCCTTATTTTAAACATTATATCGTTCTAAATGCTTAATCCCTATGTAAAAAAGTTATCTAAGCAAGAATATGTTATTGAATAAAATGAGAAAAATTTATTTTAGCCGTAAATCGAAAATAATGGGTCGAGCGAATCGGTCGATTGCGCCGAGACGCGCTATGATGCAACAGACGAGCGATTGGAACGCCCGAATATTTTCAAAGTCCCAACGTACCGATCAAGAGTAAAGTACCATTTTCCTACATTAGATTTCGTTCTAAATGCTTAATCCCTATGTAAAAACGTTAGTTAAGCAAGAATATCGTATTTTAAAAAAAATCTAATGATAGGATTTTCCAGAAAATTGAAAAAACCGAAAAATGTCAAGAGTAAAGTGCCATTTTCTGACATTAGATTTCGTTCTAAATGCTTAATCCCTATGTAGAAACGTTAGTTAAGCAAGAATATCGTATTTTTAAAAAAATCTAATGGTAGGATTTTTCAGAAAATTGAAAAAACCGTAAAATGTCAAGAGTAAAGTGCCCTTATTTTAAACATTATATCGTTCTAAATGCTTAATCCCTATGTAAAAAAGTTATCTAAGCAAGAATATGTTATTGAATAAAATGAGAAAAATTTATTTTAGCCGTAAATCGAAAATAATGGGTCGAGCGAATCGGTCGATTGCGCCGAGACGCGCTATGATGCAACAGACGAGCGATTGGAACGCCCGAATATTTTCAAAGTCCCAACGTACCGGTCAAGAGTAAAGTACCATTTTCCTACATTAGATTTCGTTCTAAATGCTTAATCCCTATGTAAAAACGTTAGTTAAGCAAGAATATCGTATTTTTAAAAAAATCTAATGATAGGATTTTCCAGAAAATTGAAAAAACCGAAAAATGTCAAGAGTAAAGTGCCATTTTCTGACATTAGATGTCGTTCTAAATCCTTAATCCCTATGTAGAAACGTTAGTTAAGCAAGAATATCGTATTTTTAAAAAAATCTAATGGTAGGATTTTTCAGAAAATTGAAAAAACCGTAAAATGTCAAGAGTAAAGTGCCCTTATTTTAAACATTATATCGTTCTAAATGCTTAATCCCTATGTAAAAAAGTTATCTAAGCAAGAATATGTTATTGAATAAAATGAGAAAAATTTATTTTAGCCGTAAATCGAAAATAATGGGTCGAGCGAATCGGTCGATTGCGCCGAGACGCGCTATGATGCAACAGACGAGCGATTGGAACGCCCGAATATTTTCAAAGTCCCAACGTACCGATCAAGAGTAAAGTACCATTTTCCTACATTAGATTTCGTTCTAAATGCTTAATCCCTATGTAAAAACGTTAGTTAAGCAAGAATATCGTATTTTAAAAAAAATCTAATGATAGGATTTTCCAGAAAATTGAAAAAACCGAAAAATGTCAAGAGTAAAGTGCCATTTTCTGACATTAGATTTCGTTCTAAATGCTTAATCCCTATGTAGAAACGTTAGTTAAGCAAGAATATCGTATTTTTAAAAAAATCTAATGGTAGGATTTTTCAGAAAATTGAAAAAACCGTAAAATGTCAAGAGTAAAGTGCCCTTATTTTAAACATTATATCGTTCTAAATGCTTAATCCCTATGTAAAAAAGTTATCTAAGCAAGAATATGTTATTGAATAAAATGAGAAAAATTTATTTTAGCCGTAAATCGAAAATAATGGGTCGAGCGAATCGGTCGATTGCGCCGAGACGCGCTATGATGCAACAGACGAGCGATTGGAACGCCCGAATATTTTCAAAGTCCCAACGTACCGATCAAGAGTAAAGTACCATTTTCCTACATTAGATTTCGTTCTAAATGCTTAATCCCTTTGTAAAAACGTTAGTTAAGCAAGAATATCGTATTTTTAAAAAAATCTAATGATAGGATTTTCCAGAAAATTGAAAAAACCGAAAAATGTCAAGAGTAAAGTGCCATTTTCTGACATTAGATTTCGTTCTAAATGCTTAATCCCTATGTAGAAACGTTAGTTAAGCAAGAATATCGTATTTTTAAAAAAATCTAATGGTAGGATTTTTCAGAAAATTGAAAAAACCGTAAAATGTCAAGAGTAAAGTGCCCTTATTTTAAACATTATATCGTTCTAAATGCTTAATCCCTATGTAAAAAAGTTATCTAAGCAAGAATATGTTATTGAATAAAATGAGAAAAATTTATTTTAGCCGTAAATCGAAAATAATGGGTCGAGCGAATCGGTCGATTGCGCCGAGACGCGCTATGATGCAACAGACGAGCGATTGGAACGCCCGAATATTTTCAAAGTCCCAACGTACCGGTCAAGAGTAAAGTACCATTTTCCTACATTAGATTTCGTTCTAAATGCTTAATCCCTATGTAAAAACGTTAGTTAAGCAAGAATATCGTATTTTAAAAAAAATCTAATGATAGGATTTTCCAGAAAATTGAAAAAACCGAAAAATGTCAAGAGTAAAGTGCCATTTTCTGACATTAGATTTCGTTCTAAATGCTTAATCCCTATGTAGAAACGTTAGTTAAGCAAGAATATCGTATTTTTAAAAAAATCTAATGATAGGATTTTTCAGAAAATTGAAAAAACCGTAAAATGTCAAGAGTAAAGTGCCATTATTTTAAACAATGTATCGTTCTAAATGCTTAATCCCTATGTAAAAAAGTTATTTAAGCAAGAATATGTTATTGAAAAAAATTAGAAAAATTTATTTTAGCCGTAAATCGAAAATAATGGGGACACCGGAGCTGTTCGAAGCGCCGAGACGCGCCGCGTACGGCCGAATATTTTCTAAGTCCCAACGTACCGATCAAGAGTAAAGTACCATTTTCCTACATTAGATTTCGTTCTAAATGCTTAATCCCTATGTAAAAACGTTAGTTAAGCAAGAATATCGTATTTTTAAAAAAATCTAATGATAGGATTTTCCAGAAAATTGAAAAAACCGAAAAATGTCAAGAGTAAAGTGCCATTTTCTGACATTAGATTTCGTTCTAAATGCTTAATCCCTATGTAGAAACGTTAGTTAAGCAAGAATATCGTATTTTTAAAAAAATCTAATGATAGGATTTTTCAGAAAATTGAAAAAACCGTAAAATGTCAAGAGTAAAGTGCCATTATTTTAAACAATGTATCGTTCTAAATGCTTAATCCCTATGTAAAAAAGTTATTTAAGCAAGAATATGTTATTGAAAAAAATTAGAAAAATTTATTTTAGCCGTAAATCGAAAATAATGGGGACACCGGAGCTGTTCGAAGCGCCGAGACGCGCCGCGTACGGCCGAATATTTTCTAAGTCCCAACGTACCGATCAAGAGTAAAGTACCATTTTCCTACATTAGATTTCGTTCTAAATGCTTAATCCCTATGTAAAAACGTTAGTTAAGCAAGAATATCGTATTTTTAAAAAAATCTAATGATAGGATTTTCCAGAAAATTGAAAAAACCGAAAAATGTCAAGAGTAAAGTGCCATTTTCTGACATTAGATTTCGTTCTAAATGCTTAATCCCTATGTAGAAACGTTAGTTAAGCAAGAATATCGTATTTTTAAAAAAATCTAATGGTAGGATTTTTCAGAAAATTGAAAAAACCGTAAAATGTCAAGAGTAAAGTGCCCTTATTTTAAACATTATATCGTTCTAAATGCTTAATCCCTATGTAAAAAAGTTATCTAAGCAAGAATATGTTATTGAATAAAATGAGAAAAATTTATTTTAGCCGTAAATCGAAAATAATGGGTCGAGCGAATCGGTCGATTGCGCCGAGACGCGCTATGATGCAACAGACGAGCGATTGGAACGCCCGAATATTTTCAAAGTCCCAACGTACCGATCAAGAGTAAAGTACCATTTTCCTACATTAGATTTCGTTCTAAATGCTTAATCCCTATGTAAAAACGTTAGTTAAGCAAGAATATCGTATTTTTAAAAAAATCTAATGATAGGATTTTCCAGAAAATTGAAAAAACCGAAAAATGTCAAGAGTAAAGTGCCATTTTCTGACATTAGATTTCGTTCTAAATGCTTAATCCCTATGTAGAAACGTTAGTTAAGCAAGAATATCGTATTTTTAAAAAAATCTAATGGTAGGATTTTTCAGAAAATTGAAAAAACCGTAAAATGTCAAGAGTAAAGTGCCCTTATTTTAAACATTATATCGTTCTAAATGCTTAATCCCTATGTAAAAAAGTTATCTAAGCAAGAATATGTTATTGAATAAAATGAGAAAAATTTATTTTAGCCGTAAATCGAAAATAATGGGTCGAGCGAATCGGTCGATTGCGCCGAGACGCGCTATGATGCAACAGACGAGCGATTGGAACGCCCGAATATTTTCAAAGTCCCAACGTACCGGTCAAGAGTAAAGTACCATTTTCCTACATTAGATTTCGTTCTAAATGCTTAATCCCTATGTAAAAACGTTAGTTAAGCAAGAATATCGTATTTTAAAAAAAATCTAATGATAGGATTTTCCAGAAAATTGAAAAAACCGAAAAATGTCAAGAGTAAAGTGCCATTTTCTGACATTAGATTTCGTTCTAAATGCTTAATCCCTATGTAGAAACGTTAGTTAAGCAAGATTATCGTATTTTTAAAAAAATCTAATGATAGGATTTTTCAGAAAATTGAAAAAACCGTAAAATGTCAAGAGTAAAGTGCCATTATTTTAAACAATGTATCGTTCTAAATGCTTAATCCCTATGTAAAAAAGTTATTTAAGCAAGAATATGTTATTGAAAAAAATTAGAAAAATTTATTTTAGCCGTAAATCGAAAATAATGGGGACACCGGAGCTGTTCGAAGCGCCGAGACGCGCCGCGTACGGCCGAATATTTTCTAAGTCCCAACGTACCGATCAAGAGTAAAGTACCATTTTCCTACATTAGATTTCGTTCTAAATGCTTAATCCCTATGTAAAAACGTTAGTTAAGCAAGAATATCGTATTTTTAAAAAAATCTAATGATAGGATTTTCCAGAAAATTGAAAAAACCGAAAAATGTCAAGAGTAAAGTGCCATTTTCTGACATTAGATTTCGTTCTAAATGCTTAATCCCTATGTAGAAACGTTAGTTAAGCAAGAATATCGTATTTTTAAAAAAATCTAATGGTAGGATTTTTCAGAAAATTGAAAAAACCGTAAAATGTCAAGAGTAAAGTGCCCTTATTTTAAACATTATATCGTTCTAAATGCTTAATCCCTATGTAAAAAAGTTATCTAAGCAAGAATATGTTATTGAATAAAATGAGAAAAATTTATTTTAGCCGTAAATCGAAAATAATGGGTCGAGCGAATCGGTCGATTGCGCCGAGACGCGCTATGATGCAACAGACGAGCGATTGGAACGCCCGAATATTTTCAAAGTCCCAACGTACCGGTCAAGAGTAAAGTACCATTTTCCTACATTAGATTTCGTTCTAAATGCTTAATCCCTATGTAAAAACGTTAGTTAAGCAAGAATATCGTATTTTTAAAAAAATCTAATGATAGGATTTTCCAGAAAATTGAAAAAACCGAAAAATGTCAAGAGTAAAGTGCCATTTTCTGACATTAGATTTCGTTCTAAATGCTTAATCCCTATGTAGAAACGTTAGTTAAGCAAGAATATCGTATTTTTAAAAAAATCTAATGGTAGGATTTTTCAGAAAATTGAAAAAACCGTAAAATGTCAAGAGTAAAGTGCCCTTATTTTAAACATTATATCGTTCTAAATGCTTAATCCCTATGTAAAAAAGTTATCTAAGCAAGAATATGTTATTGAATAAAATGAGAAAAATTTATTTTAGCCGTAAATCGAAAATAATGGGTCGAGCGAATCGGTCGATTGCGCCGAGACGCGCTATGATGCAACAGACGAGCGATTGGAACGCCCGAATATTTTGAAAGTCCCAACGTACCGATCAAGAGTAAAGTACCATTTTCCTACATTAGATTTCGTTCTAAATGCTTAATCCCTTTGTAAAAACGTTAGTTAAGCAAGAATATCGTATTTTTAAAAAAATCTAATGATAGGATTTTCCAGAAAATTGAAAAAACCGAAAAATGTCAAGAGTAAAGTGCCATTTTCTGACATTAGATTTCGTTCTAAATGCTTAATCCCTATGTAGAAACGTTAGTTAAGCAAGAATATCGTATTTTTAAAAAAATCTAATGGTAGGATTTTTCAGAAAATTGAAAAAACCGTAAAATGTCAAGAGTAAAGTGCCCTTATTTTAAACATTATATCGTTCTAAATGCTTAATCCCTATGTAAAAAAGTTATCTAAGCAAGAATATGTTATTGAATAAAATGAGAAAAATTTATTTTAGCCGTAAATCGAAAATAATGGGTCGAGCGAATCGGTCGATTGCGCCGAGACGCGCTATGATGCAACAGACGAGCGATTGGAACGCCCGAATATTTTCAAAGTCCCAACGTACCGGTCAAGAGTAAAGTACCATTTTCCTACATTAGATTTCGTTCTAAATGCTTAATCCCTATGTAAAAACGTTAGTTAAGCAAGAATATCGTATTTTAAAAAAAATCTAATGATAGGATTTTCCAGAAAATTGAAAAAACCGAAAAATGTCAAGAGTAAAGTGCCATTTTCTGACATTAGATTTCGTTCTAAATGCTTAATCCCTATGTAGAAACGTTAGTTAAGCAAGAATATCGTATTTTTAAAAAAATCTAATGGTAGGATTTTTCAGAAAATTGAAAAAACCGTAAAATGTCAAGAGTAAAGTGCCCTTATTTTAAACATTATATCGTTCTAAATGCTTAATCCCTATGTAAAAAAGTTATCTAAGCAAGAATATGTTATTGAATAAAATGAGAAAAATTTATTTTAGCCGTAAATCGAAAATAATGGGTCGAGCGAATCGGTCGATTGCGCCGAGACGCGCTATGATGCAACAGACGAGCGATTGGAACGCCCGAATATTTTCAAAGTCCCAACGTACCGGTCAAGAGTAAAGTACCATTTTCCTACATTAGATTTCGTTCTAAATGCTTAATCCCTATGTAAAAACGTTAGTTAAGCAAGAATATCGTATTTTAAAAAAAATCTAATGATAGGATTTTCCAGAAAATTGAAAAAACCGAAAAATGTCAAGAGTAAAGTGCCATTTTCTGACATTAGATTTCGTTCTAAATGCTTAATCCCTATGTAGAAACGTTAGTTATGCAAGATTATCGTATTTTTAAAAAAATCTAATGATAGGATTTTTCAGAAAATTGAAAAAACCGTAAAATGTCAAGAGTAAAGTGCCCTTATTTTAAACATTATATCGTTCTAAATGCTTAATCCCTATGTAAAAAAGTTATCTAAGCAAGAATATGTTATTGAATAAAATGAGAAAAATTTATTTTAGCCGTAAATCGAAAATAATGGGTCGAGCGAATCGGTCGATTGCGCCGAGACGCGCTATGATGCAACAGACGAGCGATTGGAACGCCCGAATATTTTCAAAGTCCCAACGTACCGATCAAGAGTAAAGTACCATTTTCCTACATTAGATTTCGTTCTAAATGCTTAATCCCTTTGTAAAAACGTTAGTTAAGCAAGAATATCGTATTTTTAAAAAAATCTAATGATAGGATTTTCCAGAAAATTGAAAAAACCGAAAAATGTCAAGAGTAAAGTGCCATTTTCTGACATTAGATTTCGTTCTAAATGCTTAATCCCTATGTAGAAACGTTAGTTAAGCAAGAATATCGTATTTTTAAAAAAATCTAATGATAGGATTTTTCAGAAAATTGAAAAAACCGTAAAATGTCAAGAGTAAAGTGCCATTATTTTAAACAATGTATCGTTCTAAATGCTTAATCCCTATGTAAAAAAGTTATTTAAGCAAGAATATGTTATTGAAAAAAATTAGAAAAATTTATTTTAGCCGTAAATCGAAAATAATGGGGACACCGGAGCTGTTCGAAGCGCCGAGACGCGCCGCGTACGGCCGAATATTTTCTAAGTCCCAACGTACCGATCAAGAGTAAAGTACCATTTTCCTACATTAGATTTCGTTCTAAATGCTTAATCCCTATGTAAAAACGTTAGTTAAGCAAGAATATCGTATTTTTAAAAAAATCTAATGATAGGATTTTCCAGAAAATTGAAAAAACCGAAAAATGTCAAGAGTAAAGTGCCATTTTCTGACATTAGATTTCGTTCTAAATGCTTAATCCCTATGTAGAAACGTTAGTTAAGCAAGAATATCGTATTTTTAAAAAAATCTAATGATAGGATTTTTCAGAAAATTGAAAAAACCGTAAAATGTCAAGAGTAAAGTGCCATTATTTTAAACAATGTATCGTTCTAAATGCTTAATCCCTATGTAAAAAAGTTATTTAAGCAAGAATATGTTATTGAAAAAAATTAGAAAAATTTATTTTAGCCGTAAATCGAAAATAATGGGGACACCGGAGCTGTTCGAAGCGCCGAGACGCGCCGCGTACGGCCGAATATTTTCTAAGTCCCAACGTACCGATCAAGAGTAAAGTACCATTTTCCTACATTAGATTTCGTTCTAAATGCTTAATCCCTATGTAAAAACGTTAGTTAAGCAAGAATATCGTATTTTTAAAAAAATCTAATGATAGGATTTTCCAGAAAATTGAAAAAACCGAAAAATGTCAAGAGTAAAGTGCCATTTTCTGACATTAGATTTCGTTCTAAATGCTTAATCCCTATGTAGAAACGTTAGTTAAGCAAGAATATCGTATTTTTAAAAAAATCTAATGGTAGGATTTTTCAGAAAATTGAAAAAACCGTAAAATGTCAAGAGTAAAGTGCCCTTATTTTAAACATTATATCGTTCTAAATGCTTAATCCCTATGTAAAAAAGTTATCTAAGCAAGAATATGTTATTGAATAAAATGAGAAAAATTTATTTTAGCCGTAAATCGAAAATAATGGGTCGAGCGAATCGGTCGATTGCGCCGAGACGCGCTATGATGCAACAGACGAGCGATTGGAACGCCCGAATATTTTCAAAGTCCCAACGTACCGGTCAAGAGTAAAGTACCATTTTCCTACATTAGATTTCGTTCTAAATGCTTAATCCCTATGTAAAAACGTTAGTTAAGCAAGAATATCGTATTTTTAAAAAAATCTAATGATAGGATTTTCCAGAAAATTGAAAAAACCGAAAAATGTCAAGAGTAAAGTGCCATTTTCTGACATTAGATTTCGTTCTAAATGCTTAATCCCTATGTAGAAACGTTAGTTAAGCAAGAATATCGTATTTTTAAAAAAATCTAATGATAGGATTTTTCAGAAAATTGAAAAAACCGTAAAATGTCAAGAGTAAAGTGCCATTATTTTAAACAATGTATCGTTCTAAATGCTTAATCCCTATGTAAAAAAGTTATTTAAGCAAGAATATGTTATTGAAAAAAATTAGAAAAATTTATTTTAGCCGTAAATCGAAAATAATGGGGACACCGGAGCTGTTCGAAGCGCCGAGACGCGCCGCGTACGGCCGAATATTTTCTAAGTCCCAACGTACCGATCAAGAGTAAAGTACCATTTTCCTACATTAGATTTCGTTCTAAATGCTTAATCCCTATGTAAAAACGTTAGTTAAGCAAGAATATCGTATTTTTAAAAAAATCTAATGATAGGATTTTCCAGAAAATTGAAAAAACCGAAAAATGTCAAGAGTAAAGTGCCATTTTCTGACATTAGATTTCGTTCTAAATGCTTAATCCCTATGTAGAAACGTTAGTTAAGCAAGAATATCGTATTTTTAAAAAAATCTAATGATAGGATTTTTCAGAAAATTGAAAAAACCGTAAAATGTCAAGAGTAAAGTGCCATTATTTTAAACAATGTATCGTTCTAAATGCTTAATCCCTATGTAAAAAAGTTATTTAAGCAAGAATATGTTATTGAAAAAAATTAGAAAAATTTATTTTAGCCGTAAATCGAAAATAATGGGGACACCGGAGCTGTTCGAAGCGCCGAGACGCGCCGCGTACGGCCGAATATTTTCTAAGTCCCAACGTACCGATCAAGAGTAAAGTACCATTTTCCTACATTAGATTTCGTTCTAAATGCTTAATCCCTATGTAAAAACGTTAGTTAAGCAAGAATATCGTATTTTTAAAAAAATCTAATGATAGGATTTTCCAGAAAATTGAAAAAACCGAAAAATGTCAAGAGTAAAGTGCCATTTTCTGACATTAGATTTCGTTCTAAATGCTTAATCCCTATGTAGAAACGTTAGTTAAGCAAGAATATCGTATTTTTAAAAAAATCTAATGGTAGGATTTTTCAGAAAATTGAAAAAACCGTAAAATGTCAAGAGTAAAGTGCCCTTATTTTAAACATTATATCGTTCTAAATGCTTAATCCCTATGTAAAAAAGTTATCTAAGCAAGAATATGTTATTGAATAAAATGAGAAAAATTTATTTTAGCCGTAAATCGAAAATAATGGGTCGAGCGAATCGGTCGATTGCGCCGAGACGCGCTATGATGCAACAGACGAGCGATTGGAACGCCCGAATATTTTCAAAGTCCCAACGTACCGATCAAGAGTAAAGTACCATTTTCCTACATTAGATTTCGTTCTAAATGCTTAATCCCTATGTAAAAACGTTAGTTAAGCAAGAATATCGTATTTTTAAAAAAATCTAATGATAGGATTTTCCAGAAAATTGAAAAAACCGAAAAATGTCAAGAGTAAAGTGCCATTTTCTGACATTAGATTTCGTTCTAAATGCTTAATCCCTATGTAGAAACGTTAGTTATGCAAGATTATCGTATTTTTAAAAAAATCTAATGATAGGATTTTTCAGAAAATTGAAAAAACCGTAAAATGTCAAGAGTAAAGTGCCCTTATTTTAAACATTATATCGTTCTAAATGCTTAATCCCTATGTAAAAAAGTTATCTAAGCAAGAATATGTTATTGAATAAAATGAGAAAAATTTATTTTAGCCGTAAATCGAAAATAATGGGTCGAGCGAATCGGTCGATTGCGCCGAGACGCGCTATGATGCAACAGACGAGCGATTGGAACGCCCGAATATTTTCAAAGTCCCAACGTACCGGTCAAGAGTAAAGTACCATTTTCCTACATTAGATTTCGTTCTAAATGCTTAATCCCTATGTAAAAACGTTAGTTAAGCAAGAATATCGTATTTTTAAAAAAATCTAATGATAGGATTTTCCAGAAAATTGAAAAAACCGAAAAATGTCAAGAGTAAAGTGCCATTTTCTGACATTAGATTTCGTTCTAAATGCTTAATCCCTATGTAGAAACGTTAGTTAAGCAAGAATATCGTATTTTTAAAAAAATCTAATGATAGGATTTTTCAGAAAATTGAAAAAACCGTAAAATGTCAAGAGTAAAGTGCCATTATTTTAAACAATGTATCGTTCTAAATGCTTAATCCCTATGTAAAAAAGTTATTTAAGCAAGAATATGTTATTGAAAAAAATTAGAAAAATTTATTTTAGCCGTAAATCGAAAATAATGGGGACACCGGAGCTGTTCGAAGCGCCGAGACGCGCCGCGTACGGCCGAATATTTTCTAAGTCCCAACGTACCGATCAAGAGTAAAGTACCATTTTCCTACATTAGATTTCGTTCTAAATGCTTAATCCCTATGTAAAAACGTTAGTTAAGCAAGAATATCGTATTTTTAAAAAAATCTAATGATAGGATTTTCCAGAAAATTGAAAAAACCGAAAAATGTCAAGAGTAAAGTACCATTTTCCTACATTAGATTTCGTTCTAAATGCTTAATCCCTATGTAAAAACGTTAGTTAAGCAAGAATATCGTATTTTTAAAAAAATCTAATGATAGGATTTTCCAGAAAATTGAAAAAACCGAAAAATGTCAAGAGTAAAGTGCCATTTTCTGACATTAGATGTCGTTCTAAATCCTTAATCCCTATGTAGAAACGTTAGTTAAGCAAGAATATCGTATTTTTAAAAAAATCTAATGGTAGGATTTTTCAGAAAATTGAAAAAACCGTAAAATGTCAAGAGTAAAGTGCCCTTATTTTAAACATTATATCGTTCTAAATGCTTAATCCCTATGTAAAAAAGTTATCTAAGCAAGAATATGTTATTGAATAAAATGAGAAAAATTTATTTTAGCCGTAAATCGAAAATAATGGGTCGAGCGAATCGGTCGATTGCGCCGAGACGCGCTATGATGCAACAGACGAGCGATTGGAACGCCCGAATATTTTCAAAGTCCCAACGTACCGATCAAGAGTAAAGTACCATTTTCCTACATTAGATTTCGTTCTAAATGCTTAATCCCTATGTAAAAACGTTAGTTAAGCAAGAATATCGTATTTTAAAAAAAATCTAATGATAGGATTTTCCAGAAAATTGAAAAAACCGAAAAATGTCAAGAGTAAAGTGCCATTTTCTGACATTAGATTTCGTTCTAAATGCTTAATCCCTATGTAGAAACGTTAGTTAAGCAAGAATATCGTATTTTTAAAAAAATCTAATGGTAGGATTTTTCAGAAAATTGAAAAAACCGTAAAATGTCAAGAGTAAAGTGCCCTTATTTTAAACATTATATCGTTCTAAATGCTTAATCCCTATGTAAAAAAGTTATCTAAGCAAGAATATGTTATTGAATAAAATGAGAAAAATTTATTTTAGCCGTAAATCGAAAATAATGGGTCGAGCGAATCGGTCGATTGCGCCGAGACGCGCTATGATGCAACAGACGAGCGATTGGAACGCCCGAATATTTTCAAAGTCCCAACGTACCGATCAAGAGTAAAGTACCATTTTCCTACATTAGATTTCGTTCTAAATGCTTAATCCCTTTGTAAAAACGTTAGTTAAGCAAGAATATCGTATTTTTAAAAAAATCTAATGATAGGATTTTCCAGAAAATTGAAAAAACCGAAAAATGTCAAGAGTAAAGTGCCATTTTCTGACATTAGATTTCGTTCTAAATGCTTAATCCCTATGTAGAAACGTTAGTTAAGCAAGAATATCGTATTTTTAAAAAAATCTAATGATAGGATTTTTCAGAAAATTGAAAAAACCGTAAAATGTCAAGAGTAAAGTGCCATTATTTTAAACAATGTATCGTTCTAAATGCTTAATCCCTATGTAAAAAAGTTATTTAAGCAAGAATATGTTATTGAAAAAAATTAGAAAAATTTATTTTAGCCGTAAATCGAAAATAATGGGGACACCGGAGCTGTTCGAAGCGCCGAGACGCGCCGCGTACGGCCGAATATTTTCTAAGTCCCAACGTACCGATCAAGAGTAAAGTACCATTTTCCTACATTAGATTTCGTTCTAAATGCTTAATCCCTATGTAGAAACGTTAGTTAAGCAAGAATATCGTATTTTTAAAAAAATCTAATGGTAGGATTTTTCAGAAAATTGAAAAAACCGTAAAATGTCAAGAGTAAAGTGCCATTATTTTAAACAATGTATCGTTCTAAATGCTTAATCCCTATGTAAAAAAGTTATCTAAGCAAGAATATGTTATTGAATAAAATGAGAAAAATTTATTTTAGCCGTAAATCGAAAAAAAGACTGTTCGTTTCTCTGTCTCTCTCGCGCGATCGAAGTATTGATGTTTCCCGGCAAAGTAATGGGATATTAATTAAACTTTATACACGAAATTACTCGTTTTGATCCCCGCTACACAGCCGTATACTTTTTATAATTTTGTGGAATCGGGAACCTTGAAATATTTAACATAACGCGGATCGACTGTCTCTGTCTCTTTCTAGATCGGAATAATCGATGTTTCCCGGAAAACTATTCGGAGATTAATTAAACTTTATACACGAAATTACTCGTTTTGATCCCCGCTACACAGCCGTATACTTTTTATAATTTTGTGGAATCGGTAACCTTGAGATATTTAACATAACGCGGATCGACTGTCTCTGTCTCTTTCTAGATCGGAATTATCGATGTTTCCCGGCAAACTATTGGGAGATTATTTAAACTTTATACACGAAATTACTCGTTTTGATCCCCGCTACACAGCCGTATACTTTTTATAATTTTGTGGAATCGGTAACCTGGAGATATTTAACATAACGCGGATCGACTGTCTCTGTCTCTTTCTAGATCGGAATAATCGATGTTTCCCGGCAAACTATTGGGAGATTAATTAAACTTTATACATGAAATTACTCGTTTTGGTCCCCGCTACACAGCCGTATACTTTTTATAATTTTGTGGAATCGGTAACCTTGAGATATTTAACATAACGCGGATCGACTGTCTCTGTCTCTTTCTAGATCGGAATTATCGATGTTTCCCGGCAAACTATTGGGAGATTATTTAAACTTTATACATGAAATTACTCGTTTTGGTCCCCGCTACACAGCCGTATACTTTTTATAATTTTGTGGAATCGGGAACCTTGAAATATTTAACATAACGCGGATCGACTGTCTCTGTCTCTTTCTAGATCGGAATTATCGATGTTTCCCGGAAAACTATTCGGAGATTAATTAAACTTTATACACGAAATTACTCGTTTTGATCCCCGCTACACAGCCGTATACTTTTTATAATTTTGTGGAATCGGTAACCTTGAGATATTTAACATAACGCGGATCGACTGTCTCTGTCTCTTTCTAGATCGGAATTATCGATGTTTCCCGGCAAACTATTGGGAGATTATTTAAACTTTATAC
>NW_027476294.1:190000-192500 GCF_051020955.1 Megalopta genalis
CCAGGTCGCATCGCACTCATTACGGCAGGACGCGCTTTTAGGTCCGCCCTGACCGCGGCGAGCTGCCCTTCGACGAAGCTATTCCGTTGAATAAGCTCCTGGACCAGCTCGTTGAGTGCCTCAACCTCGGCGAGTATCTTTGACCCGGACTCCTTATTGACTTTCGACTCAGGTCGAAAGCAAAAGGTCCGTATTTCGGACACTCGCCTAAAGGCTTCGTCTCTTACGAGATCGAGAGGCCGTACCTTCTGCCCGGAGAACGTCCCCTTCGGTCTCCTGGCCCGGTTTACTGCGGCCTTGCCGGTGGGTGCGCCCGGCTTGGCTCGCTTCGTCTTTTTGGTGACGGTTTGCCAACCGTCACCAGTAGGGTCCTCGACACGCTCGGGTGCCGACTGCACCTTCACGAGTGACGTGTCTCCGACTCGTTCGATTACTTCCACGTTACCGGTGTCCGGCGTACCTTCTACCGTGGGCTCGGTTTTCACCGAGACCGCTCGCGTGGGAGTCACACATCTTTGCAAGATCACACGAGGATTGGCGATATTAATCACCTTCCCGGATCTTGTCTTTCTCACAGACGCGGGGGGACTGACAGCTGCATTTGCAGTTCCCGCGTCTGCGGCGACGGCTTCACTCCGAGTAGGAGCTGGACCCGTCGTCTTTGGACGCTTAGTTTTTTGTTCATTAATTTTGTTCAGACCCATAATGTGTCTTGGTCTTTCATCCAGTGCGCTCCCCGGCCACCACCGACCCGCACAATTTGGAACCCGCCAAAGGCTGAGTTAGGGCTACGCACCGAATATAGTCTGCTGGCTGGGTCGGTTTCCTTACCCAGCCCGCGTCCTCGCCCAGCAGAACCCACTTGCCCGAAGCGTGTGGTCGTTCCAAGCCGATTGACTGGACCAGGGCTGCTTTTCTCGTCCAGCCGCCCATCTAGCCGAAGCAGAGGCCAAAGGTACGTGTTGGGGACGTCTCACCCGCAGGAGAGGGCCCCCTCAGATCCCAGGATCCTCTTTTCCGACGACAAGGGTCGCCACGCACGGCAAACACGTGGGAGACAGCAGTCGGAGAGGCTGCCTCTTCCTCTCCACCACACTTCGTTCAGTTCGCTGCGTATTTAAGAACACGAGCTATCCAGCGGTACCTTTTTCGTGGAGGCTCAAGTGTGGCTAGGGCACGTTTGCCCCTTGCGGCCTGGGTTGCCCAGGGGATTGATTGCATCCCATGTATTCCTGAGCCCAGCGGAGTGTTGTCTAGTGGCGTGTTCCGCCCACGAAAAACGGTCCGAAAAACCGTTTAACGTAAACTGGGGAACTGATGCCACGAGTGACAACAGTTCCCCAGTCGGAAGTCATACAGCACATACAGTGCTGTACAAAGAACACGCCACAGCCCGTATGCTAAATCAGGGCCTCGCCATTATGCGAAGTACTACATGTACGACGCACTGACGGTCTCTAATGCCTTCATCGCCGATACACCCATCGACTCGGCCGATCAACCCTCCTACGCGAGGGCTAGTTCGGGGGTTATCTCCCGCCCTGGGTGGCCACAGACCGCCACCGCCAGTAGATAGGGACAGATGGGAATCTCGTTAATCCATTCATGCGCGTCACTAATTAGATGACGAGGCATTTGGCTACCTTAAGAGAGTCATAGTTACTCCCGCCGTTTACCCGCGCTTTTTTGAATTTCTTCACGTTGACATTCAGAGCACTGGGCAGAAATCACATTGCGTCAACACCCGTGGGGGCCATCGCAATGCTTTGTTTTAATTAGACAGTCGGATTCCCCTAGTCCGTGCCAGTTCTGAGCTGAGCGTTGAATGGCGGCCGAAGAGGACGACCGCACCGATGGGAAACGCCACGGAAGCCTCGCAGCAAGGAAGATCCGCGGGAGGCCAAGGCACGGGACCGAGCTCGGATCCCAGCCACGAGAGCCGTTCACCTCGCCCAGGCCCGGCACGTCAGCCAGACCCGCTTCCCGACCAAGCCCGACACGCCCCGCTCCTCAGAGCCAATCCTTATCCCGAAGTTACGGATCCAATTTGCCGACTTCCCTTACCTACATTAATCTATCGACTAGAGGCTCTTTACCTTGGAGACCTGCTGCGGATATGGGTACGAACCGGCGCGACACCTCCACGTGGCCCTCTCCTGGATTTTCAAGGTCCGAGGGGATGATCCGGACACCGCCGCAACTGCGGTGCTCTTCGCGTTCCAAACCCTATCTCCCTGCTAGAGGTTTCCAGGGAACTCGAACGCTTATACAGAAAAGAAAACTCTCCCCGGATCTCCCGACGGCGTCTCCAGGTCATTTTGGGTTACCCCGACGAACACTCTTACGAGGGCCCGAATGGTATGCGGTTCCGCTGCCGGGTTCCGGAATAGAAACCGGATTCCCTTTCGCCCAATGGGTGTTTTTTGTGCATGTATATAATAACAAAATATGCTGCGATTTATATAATAATAAAAAAAATAATAAAATAGCTGCGTTTTTT
>NW_027476294.1:195000-222500 GCF_051020955.1 Megalopta genalis
CTATATAGCCATCGATACAATTCGTACACAAATGTGTCGTACGAAGAGAGAGACTTTTTTTCCTCTGGCAACATAACGGTAAGAGACATCCTTCCACACTCATAGGTTCCACTCCCTGGGGCTATGATATATATATACATATAAATTCAAATTCGAAGCAACGGTCACAATTCTACTCTATATTTTTGCGGGTTATGTGTTCTTTCGTTCAATTTCTTTCATGCGTTCGTTCGATCTCTGTACACAGTCTTCACATAGGACAGACTCGTGTAGTACGCTTTCGTGGGTTAAACCCATCTCGTTTCATTTCAGGCGACGTCGGGAGCGCGTTGAAAATGTACCAGTGAAATCTCGATAGTTCTACGAATACGAATCGTCCCGAAAAAGATTTTGTCACCGCTTCGAAGCGGTGTTTCAGACGGGCGGACGTATATAAAACATATACGACACACGACACCGCCTTCCACACTCACGCTAGTTCGAACACGATTTCCATCTCTCTCGAAGACTGTTAGACGTACGTAAAATTTCTCAATATTCATAGGACCGCGACAAACGCCGACGAAGCGCCCACCATTCGCTCGTACGTATATAGGCAACAAGTGCCATCAACGCAAGCAGTTTATAAGTACGTAAACGACCCTCAGCCAGGCGTGGTCCAGGAATTGTATCCGTGGACCGCAATGTGCGTTCGAAATGTCGATGTTCATGTGTCCTGCAGTTCACACGTTGACGCGCAATTAGCTGCGTTCTTCATCGACCCACGAGCCAAGTGATCCACCGTTCAGGGTAATTTTTCCCTTTTATTCTCTCATATATATATAATGTGTATTTGCTATCCACCACATTTTTGTGTTATATTTCGGAACAAGCCGATACCCGAAGAGCTCCAACCAGCGCGCGAAGGAGATTCGGGAGTCGTCGTACAACGACATAATTGTCCCTTAAAGAACGAGATATTTCCGTCGAAACCATATATATATGTACGAGCAAATCCAAAACCACTGTTTTCTTGCAAGTTCGACGGTCGGAGCGAATAGAACATTGAAAAGCCTTCTATCGAAGAAACACAGAGAGTATATCACCTCCAAAAACGACGGGGATATGGATATTCAAACTGGACAATTATCAACCCGATACTGGATTCGAAAAGTTTCTCTCTCCTTTCGTCGTTATTTACACCGGACGGACTCACGGCCGGCTCTAGCTGGGTGTCATATATATATACGTCCCACGCTCATGCTGCCACTAGCGCGCAACAGAGTAGGGTGTCAATGACAACGACACAGCATTGAAACGAGCTACACAAGCCGGTCTCTCTTGATACCAATGTAAACGAGCATTAAGTTATCTTCAGACTGCCCGATATTTTCGTCCTTTGGACTTTCCCAACGATTCCTTTTTTTCTTTTTTTTTTTTACACCACAGCGAAGACTTGAGGAAGCGTGATTAGCACGCTCGCATCCCTCCCTGTCCTACTACAACTGTGTGTGTGTGTGTGTAAAGAAAGAAAAAAGAATACATTGGCTTTCTCTCTATCGAGAAGATGGCCTACGCAACGCAGATCAAAGGCCTAATACGTGTAATATAATACGCGTCTGGCCGTGTATAAATCACGCACGAATGATCTGGTCGGGCCCAACTCTTCTCGTACGCTTATTTTTCCGTGTTGAGGCACTATCATAAAATCACACAAACCCCAACACGTGTGTGTCTTGGAAGGAAGATGGCCTACGCAACGCAGATCAAAGGCCTAATACGTGTAGTACACACGTCTGCCGTGTAAATCACGCACGAATGATCTGGTCGGGCCCAACTCTTCTCCACCACACCACATCCCAACTTTGTACATTTTTATATATTTTTGTGCGTTGGGGCACCTTCATAATCACAAACCCCAACAACACATATATCTCTCTCTCTTTGAAAGATTTGTTGTGGCCTACGCAACGCAGATCAAAGGCCTAATACGTGTAGTACACACGTCTGGCCGTGTAAATCACGCACGAATGATCTGGCGGGCTCAACAATATCTTTTTTTTTTATATGAATTCTTATCCACAAACTAATCGAATTCATTTTCTCTCCTCCTCTCCTCTCTCTTTGAGATATATTGGAACATTGTAATGATCCTTCCGCAGGTTCACCTACGGAAACCTTGTTACGACTTTTACTTCCTCTAAATAATCAAGTTTGGTCATCTTCCCGGCATCATCGGCAATGCCGAAACATTGCCGCGCACCAGTCCGAAGACCTCACTAAATCATTCAATCGGTAGTAGCGACGGGCGGTGTGTACAAAGGGCAGGGACGTAATCAACGCGAGCTTATGACTCGCGCTTACTGGGAATTCCTCGTTCATGGGGAATAATTGCAAGCCCCAATCCCTAGCACGAAGGAGGTTCAGCGGGTTACCCGGGCCTTTCGGCCAGGGAACACACGCTGATTCCTTCAGTGTAGCGCGCGTGCGGCCCAGAACATCTAAGGGCATCACAGACCTGTTATTGCTCAATCTCGTGCGGCTAGAAGCCGCCTGTCCCTCTAAGAAGATTTGTTTGTACGTTGGTAGTAAAAACCCCACCGGCAGAAGCCGAGAGCCTTCGAGATACCATAATTACGTCTATTTAGCAGGCTAGAGTCTCGTTCGTTATCGGAATTAACCAGACAAATCGCTCCACCAACTAAGAACGGCCATGCACCACCACCCACCGAATCAAGAAAGAGCTATCAATCTGTCAATCCTTCCGGTGTCCGGGCCTGGTGAGGTTTCCCGTGTTGAGTCAAATTAAGCCGCAGGCTCCACTCCTGGTGGTGCCCTTCCGTCAATTCCTTTAAGTTTCAGCTTTGCAACCATACTTCCCCCGGAACCCAAAAGCTTTGGTTTCCCGGAAGCTGCCCGCCGAGTCATCGTAGGAACTTCGGCGGATCGCTAGCTGGCATCGTTTATGGTTAGAACTAGGGCGGTATCTGATCGCCTTCGAACCTCTAACTTTCGTTCTTGATTAATGAAAACATTTTTGGCAAATGCTTTCGCTTCTGTCCGTCTTGCGACGATCCAAGAATTTCACCTCTAACGTCGCAATACGAATGCCCCCATCTGTCCCTATTAATCATTACCTCGGGGTTCCGAAAACCAACAAAATAGAACCGAGGTCCTATTCCATTATTCCATGCACACAGTATTCAGGCGAAGGTAGCCTGCTTTGAGCACTCTAATTTGTTCAAAGTAAACGTACCGGCCCACCTCGACACTCAGTGAAGAGCACCGCGATGGGATATTAGTTGGACCGCCCCGTGAAGAGCAAAGCCCACCGGTAGGACGTACCACATAATGCCAGTTAAACACCGCGAGCGATGAACCGACACTGTGACACACAGATTCAACTACGAGCTTTTTAACCGCAACAACTTTAATATACGCTATTGGAGCTGGAATTACCGCGGCTGCTGGCACCAGACTTGCCCTCCAATGGATCCTCGTTAAAGGATTTAAAGTGTACTCATTCCGATTACGGGGCCTCGGATGAGTCCCGTATCGTTATTTTTCGTCACTACCTCCCCGTGCCGGGAGTGGGTAATTTGCGCGCCTGCTGCCTTCCTTGGATGTGGTAGCCGTTTCTCAGGCTCCCTCTCCGGAATCGAACCCTGATTCCCCGTTACCCGTTACAACCATGGTAGGCGCAGAACCTACCATCGACAGTTGATAAGGCAGACATTTGAAAGATGCGTCGCCGGTGCTATAAGACCATGCGATCAGCACAAAGTTATTCAGAGTCACCAAAGCAAACGATGGACGAGTGTAAACACCCGCCACCGATTGGTTTTGATCTAATAAAAGCGTTCCTACCATCTCTGGTCGGAACTCTGTTTTGCATGTATTAGCTCTAGAATTACCACAGTTATCCAAGTAAATTTTAGTACGATCTAAGAAACCATAACTGATTTAATGAGCCATTCGCGGTTTCACCTTAATACGGCATGTACTGAGACATGCATGGCTTAATCTTTGAGACAAGCATATGACTACTGGCAGGATCAACCAGGGAACTATACAATATGTATATATAAAATGGACAAAATTTAAATCCTTTTCCATCGTCGCCTGTTTCATATATATATGTCAGGTCGACACACCATTTTTCTCTTTCAAATATGTACAAGTTTTGCCACATTCCGCGCTTGTAACATATCTTCTTTAACGCTCAATTTCTTTCATTTTTCTACCATACAGATATTTTACCGTACGCCCAAAAACGTACGTATTATATTTTTGTTCTATCATAAAATCACATTTTTCTACGTACGCCAGCTTCGTACGTTTCTATCTTTGCCTTCATAAAATCACAAGATAATTTTATCTT
Organism: Megalopta genalis; assembly: GCF_051020955.1. Lineage (NCBI taxonomy): Eukaryota > Metazoa > Arthropoda > Insecta > Hymenoptera > Halictidae > Megalopta > Megalopta genalis. Next base: position 199,361 of record NW_027476294.1, read on the forward strand.
CAAGAGTCTCGCTATTAACATCTTGTAAGATAAATGTACGTCCCAGCTAAAACGTACAAATACTTCAAGTTAAGTAATAATATATCATCGCTATTGACAAATTTTTAAGATCCAAGACACAGTTCTCTCTATATGTTTTAATATTTTTTATGTACTCAAATATATTCAAAGGAAAAAGTACATGGGTGATGCCATAGTCGTGGAAGCGCGTACGCTCACGCTGATCTTCTGACCGCCGGAAGCACGAAACCTCTGATCTGGGCAAAATCGGCAAGCCGAGGAAGAACGGACAGGACACATGCTGGACTGGCGAGAAAGCGTGTTCTTCCGCTCGCGCTAGGCATTTCGATTTCTGACACCTCTTGATTTAAAAAATCAGTTTTTTGATAGTTTTCTCTCTCCACTGGGCTATTTCATTTTAGCCACAGTTTTCAATTGGTACGATTTGCTTCCAAATCTTACAGATGCATTTTAAAAAATTTTTCCATCGCTCGGACAGAAGAGTCGATTGCTCAGTGAGTACGAGTATACATACAAAGTGCATACGGGTAACCAACCCCGTAGGGCTTGCCACATATGGGCCATTCGGTCAAAGACACCGACCCGTGGCCACGCTGTGTGGAGAAAAGTCCGTAACGTAAACGGCACGAAACAGTCAGGACCGAAGCCCCGAAGGAGCTCTGAGACAGCTTCTCGACCGAGATCGTAGAATTGGCCCAAAACCCGCTCTGCTCCGTCCGCCTCGCACGGACCGTGTATCTCTTATAGATACCGAACGGCCGGCAAGGACGCCGGCGCCGCCGGCCGAATAGCACGCGCGCTTATGAGTGTAAACCGCTGCGGCAACAGACCGCCCGGCCGTGCTGTTGTAACATAGCGCGTGAACGAACGAAAAAAATTTTTATAGTAAACATTAAAATAAATTACACTACCGTAAACTAGACAAAAAATTACACATTTTTTCCCAATATGAAAATTTTCACAAACTTTTTAAAGTCCCATCGCATCGAGTAAACTTTTTTAATAACGCGTCCGCACGATTCTAAATGCTTAATCCATATGTGAAATCGTTCACTGATCACGAATATCGCATTTAAAAAAATTACAAAAATTTATTTTTCAAAATAATCAAAAAAAACCGAAAAATCACAAGAGTAAAGTACCATTATTTTAAACAACATGTCGTTCTAAATGCTTAATCCCTATGTAAAAAAGTTATTTAAGCAAGAATATGTAATCGAAAAAAATTAGAAAAATTTATTTTAGCCGTAAATCGAAAATAATGGGGACACCGGAGCTGTTCGAAGCGCCGAGACGCGCCGCGTACGGCCGAATATTTTCTAAGTCCCAACGTACCGATCAAGAGTAAAGTACCATTTTCCTACATTAGATTTCGTTCTAAATGCTTAATCCCTATGTAAAAACGTTAGTTAAGCAAGAATATCGTATTTTTAAAAAAATCTAATGATAGGATTTTCCAGAAAATTGAAAAAACCGAAAAATGTCAAGAGTAAAGTGCCATTTTCTGACATTAGATTTCGTTCTAAATGCTTAATCCCTATGTAGAAACGTTAGTTAAGCAAGAATATCGTATTTTTAAAAAAATCTAATGGTAGGATTTTTCAGAAAATTGAAAAAACCGTAAAATGTCAAGAGTAAAGTGCCCTTATTTTAAACATTATATCGTTCTAAATGCTTAATCCCTATGTAAAAAAGTTATCTAAGCAAGAATATGTTATTGAATAAAATGAGAAAAATTTATTTTAGCCGTAAATCGAAAATAATGGGTCGAGCGAATCGGTCGATTGCGCCGAGACGCGCTATGATGCAACAGACGAGCGATTGGAACGCCCGAATATTTTCAAAGTCCCAACGTACCGGTCAAGAGTAAAGTACCATTTTCCTACATTAGATTTCGTTCTAAATGCTTAATCCCTATGTAAAAACGTTAGTTAAGCAAGAATATCGTATTTTAAAAAAAATCTAATGATAGGATTTTCCAGAAAATTGAAAAAACCGAAAAATGTCAAGAGTAAAGTGCCATTTTCTGACATTAGATTTCGTTCTAAATGCTTAATCCCTATGTAGAAACGTTAGTTAAGCAAGATTATCGTATTTTTAAAAAAATCTAATGATAGGATTTTTCAGAAAATTGAAAAAACCGTAAAATGTCAAGAGTAAAGTGCCCTTATTTTAAACATTATATCGTTCTAAATGCTTAATCCCTATGTAAAAAAGTTATCTAAGCAAGAATATGTTATTGAATAAAATGAGAAAAATTTATTTTAGCCGTAAATCGAAAATAATGGGTCGAGCGAATCGGTCGATTGCGCCGAGACGCGCTATGATGCAACAGACGAGCGATTGGAACGCCCGAATATTTTCAAAGTCCCAACGTACCGGTCAAGAGTAAAGTACCATTTTCCTACATTAGATTTCGTTCTAAATGCTTAATCCCTATGTAAAAACGTTAGTTAAGCAAGAATATCGTATTTTAAAAAAAATCTAATGATAGGATTTTCCAGAAAATTGAAAAAACCGAAAAATGTCAAGAGTAAAGTGCCATTTTCTGACATTAGATTTCGTTCTAAATGCTTAATCCCTATGTAGAAACGTTAGTTAAGCAAGAATATCGTATTTTTAAAAAAATCTAATGGTAGGATTTTTCAGAAAATTGAAAAAACCGTAAAATGTCAAGAGTAAAGTGCCCTTATTTTAAACATTATATCGTTCTAAATGCTTAATCCCTATGTAAAAAAGTTATCTAAGCAAGAATATGTTATTGAATAAAATGAGAAAAATTTATTTTAGCCGTAAATCGAAAATAATGGGTCGAGCGAATCGGTCGATTGCGCCGAGACGCGCTATGATGCAACAGACGAGCGATTGGAACGCCCGAATATTTTCAAAGTCCCAACGTACCGGTCAAGAGTAAAGTACCATTTTCCTACATTAGATTTCGTTCTAAATGCTTAATCCCTATGTAAAAACGTTAGTTAAGCAAGAATATCGTATTTTAAAAAAAATCTAATGATAGGATTTTCCAGAAAATTGAAAAAACCGAAAAATGTCAAGAGTAAAGTGCCATTTTCTGACATTAGATTTCGTTCTAAATGCTTAATCCCTATGTAGAAACGTTAGTTATGCAAGATTATCGTATTTTTAAAAAAATCTAATGATAGGATTTTTCAGAAAATTGAAAAAACCGTAAAATGTCAAGAGTAAAGTGCCCTTATTTTAAACATTATATCGTTCTAAATGCTTAATCCCTATGTAAAAAAGTTATCTAAGCAAGAATATGTTATTGAATAAAATGAGAAAAATTTATTTTAGCCGTAAATCGAAAATAATGGGTCGAGCGAATCGGTCGATTGCGCCGAGACGCGCTATGATGCAACAGACGAGCGATTGGAACGCCCGAATATTTTCAAAGTCCCAACGTACCGGTCAAGAGTAAAGTACCATTTTCCTACATTAGATTTCGTTCTAAATGCTTAATCCCTATGTAAAAACGTTAGTTAAGCAAGAATATCGTATTTTTAAAAAAATCTAATGATAGGATTTTCCAGAAAATTGAAAAAACCGAAAAATGTCAAGAGTAAAGTGCCATTTTCTGACATTAGATTTCGTTCTAAATGCTTAATCCCTATGTAGAAACGTTAGTTAAGCAAGAATATCGTATTTTTAAAAAAATCTAATGGTAGGATTTTTCAGAAAATTGAAAAAACCGTAAAATGTCAAGAGTAAAGTGCCCTTATTTTAAACATTATATCGTTCTAAATGCTTAATCCCTATGTAAAAAAGTTATCTAAGCAAGAATATGTTATTGAATAAAATGAGAAAAATTTATTTTAGCCGTAAATCGAAAATAATGGGTCGAGCGAATCGGTCGATTGCGCCGAGACGCGCTATGATGCAACAGACGAGCGATTGGAACGCCCGAATATTTTCAAAGTCCCAACGTACCGATCAAGAGTAAAGTACCATTTTCCTACATTAGATTTCGTTCTAAATGCTTAATCCCTTTGTAAAAACGTTAGTTAAGCAAGAATATCGTATTTTTAAAAAAATCTAATGATAGGATTTTCCAGAAAATTGAAAAAACCGAAAAATGTCAAGAGTAAAGTGCCATTTTCTGACATTAGATTTCGTTCTAAATGCTTAATCCCTATGTAGAAACGTTAGTTAAGCAAGAATATCGTATTTTTAAAAAAATCTAATGATAGGATTTTTCAGAAAATTGAAAAAACCGTAAAATGTCAAGAGTAAAGTGCCATTATTTTAAACAATGTATCGTTCTAAATGCTTAATCCCTATGTAAAAAAGTTATTTAAGCAAGAATATGTTATTGAAAAAAATTAGAAAAATTTATTTTAGCCGTAAATCGAAAATAATGGGGACACCGGAGCTGTTCGAAGCGCCGAGACGCGCCGCGTACGGCCGAATATTTTCTAAGTCCCAACGTACCGGTCAAGAGTAAAGTACCATTTTCCTACATTAGATTTCGTTCTAAATGCTTAATCCCTATGTAAAAACGTTAGTTAAGCAAGAATATCGTATTTTTAAAAAAATCTAATGATAGGATTTTCCAGAAAATTGAAAAAACCGAAAAATGTCAAGAGTAAAGTGCCATTTTCTGACATTAGATTTCGTTCTAAATGCTTAATCCCTATGTAGAAACGTTAGTTAAGCAAGAATATCGTATTTTTAAAAAAATCTAATGGTAGGATTTTTCAGAAAATTGAAAAAACCGTAAAATGTCAAGAGTAAAGTGCCCTTATTTTAAACATTATATCGTTCTAAATGCTTAATCCCTATGTAAAAAAGTTATCTAAGCAAGAATATGTTATTGAATAAAATGAGAAAAATTTATTTTAGCCGTAAATCGAAAATAATGGGTCGAGCGAATCGGTCGATTGCGCCGAGACGCGCTATGATGCAACAGACGAGCGATTGGAACGCCCGAATATTTTCAAAGTCCCAACGTACCGATCAAGAGTAAAGTACCATTTTCCTACATTAGATTTCGTTCTAAATGCTTAATCCCTTTGTAAAAACGTTAGTTAAGCAAGAATATCGTATTTTTAAAAAAATCTAATGATAGGATTTTCCAGAAAATTGAAAAAACCGAAAAATGTCAAGAGTAAAGTGCCCTTATTTTAAACATTATATCGTTCTAAATGCTTAATCCCTATGTAAAAAAGTTATCTAAGCAAGAATATGTTATTGAATAAAATGAGAAAAATTTATTTTAGCCGTAAATCGAAAATAATGGGTCGAGCGAATCGGTCGATTGCGCCGAGACGCGCTATGATGCAACAGACGAGCGATTGGAACGCCCGAATATTTTCAAAGTCCCAACGTACCGGTCAAGAGTAAAGTACCATTTTCCTACATTAGATTTCGTTCTAAATGCTTAATCCCTATGTAAAAACGTTAGTTAAGCAAGAATATCGTATTTTTAAAAAAATCTAATGATAGGATTTTCCAGAAAATTGAAAAAACCGAAAAATGTCAAGAGTAAAGTGCCATTTTCTGACATTAGATGTCGTTCTAAATCCTTAATCCCTATGTAGAAACGTTAGTTAAGCAAGAATATCGTATTTTTAAAAAAATCTAATGGTAGGATTTTTCAGAAAATTGAAAAAACCGTAAAATGTCAAGAGTAAAGTGCCCTTATTTTAAACATTATATCGTTCTAAATGCTTAATCCCTATGTAAAAAAGTTATCTAAGCAAGAATATGTTATTGAATAAAATGAGAAAAATTTATTTTAGCCGTAAATCGAAAATAATGGGTCGAGCGAATCGGTCGATTGCGCCGAGACGCGCTATGATGCAACAGACGAGCGATTGGAACGCCCGAATATTTTCAAAGTCCCAACGTACCGATCAAGAGTAAAGTACCATTTTCCTACATTAGATTTCGTTCTAAATGCTTAATCCCTATGTAAAAACGTTAGTTAAGCAAGAATATCGTATTTTAAAAAAAATCTAATGATAGGATTTTCCAGAAAATTGAAAAAACCGAAAAATGTCAAGAGTAAAGTGCCATTTTCTGACATTAGATTTCGTTCTAAATGCTTAATCCCTATGTAGAAACGTTAGTTAAGCAAGAATATCGTATTTTTAAAAAAATCTAATGGTAGGATTTTTCAGAAAATTGAAAAAACCGTAAAATGTCAAGAGTAAAGTGCCCTTATTTTAAACATTATATCGTTCTAAATGCTTAATCCCTATGTAAAAAAGTTATCTAAGCAAGAATATGTTATTGAATAAAATGAGAAAAATTTATTTTAGCCGTAAATCGAAAATAATGGGTCGAGCGAATCGGTCGATTGCGCCGAGACGCGCTATGATGCAACAGACGAGCGATTGGAACGCCCGAATATTTTCAAAGTCCCAACGTACCGGTCAAGAGTAAAGTACCATTTTCCTACATTAGATTTCGTTCTAAATGCTTAATCCCTATGTAAAAACGTTAGTTAAGCAAGAATATCGTATTTTTAAAAAAATCTAATGATAGGATTTTCCAGAAAATTGAAAAAACCGAAAAATGTCAAGAGTAAAGTGCCATTTTCTGACATTAGATGTCGTTCTAAATCCTTAATCCCTATGTAGAAACGTTAGTTAAGCAAGAATATCGTATTTTTAAAAAAATCTAATGGTAGGATTTTTCAGAAAATTGAAAAAACCGTAAAATGTCAAGAGTAAAGTGCCCTTATTTTAAACATTATATCGTTCTAAATGCTTAATCCCTATGTAAAAAAGTTATCTAAGCAAGAATATGTTATTGAATAAAATGAGAAAAATTTATTTTAGCCGTAAATCGAAAATAATGGGTCGAGCGAATCGGTCGATTGCGCCGAGACGCGCTATGATGCAACAGACGAGCGATTGGAACGCCCGAATATTTTCAAAGTCCCAACGTACCGATCAAGAGTAAAGTACCATTTTCCTACATTAGATTTCGTTCTAAATGCTTAATCCCTATGTAAAAACGTTAGTTAAGCAAGAATATCGTATTTTAAAAAAAATCTAATGATAGGATTTTCCAGAAAATTGAAAAAACCGAAAAATGTCAAGAGTAAAGTGCCATTTTCTGACATTAGATTTCGTTCTAAATGCTTAATCCCTATGTAGAAACGTTAGTTAAGCAAGAATATCGTATTTTTAAAAAAATCTAATGGTAGGATTTTTCAGAAAATTGAAAAAACCGTAAAATGTCAAGAGTAAAGTGCCCTTATTTTAAACATTATATCGTTCTAAATGCTTAATCCCTATGTAAAAAAGTTATCTAAGCAAGAATATGTTCTTGAATAAAATGAGAAAAATTTATTTTAGCCGTAAATCGAAAATAATGGGTCGAGCGAATCGGTCGATTGCGCCGAGACGCGCTATGATGCAACAGACGAGCGATTGGAACGCCCGAATATTTTCAAAGTCCCAACGTACCGATCAAGAGTAAAGTACCATTTTCCTACATTAGATTTCGTTCTAAATGCTTAATCCCTTTGTAAAAACGTTAGTTAAGCAAGAATATCGTATTTTTAAAAAAATCTAATGATAGGATTTTCCAGAAAATTGAAAAAACCGAAAAATGTCAAGAGTAAAGTGCCATTTTCTGACATTAGATTTCGTTCTAAATGCTTAATCCCTATGTAGAAACGTTAGTTAAGCAAGAATATCGTATTTTTAAAAAAATCTAATGGTAGGATTTTTCAGAAAATTGAAAAAACCGTAAAATGTCAAGAGTAAAGTGCCCTTATTTTAAACATTATATCGTTCTAAATGCTTAATCCCTATGTAAAAAAGTTATCTAAGCAAGAATATGTTATTGAATAAAATGAGAAAAATTTATTTTAGCCGTAAATCGAAAATAATGGGTCGAGCGAATCGGTCGATTGCGCCGAGACGCGCTATGATGCAACAGACGAGCGATTGGAACGCCCGAATATTTTCAAAGTCCCAACGTACCGGTCAAGAGTAAAGTACCATTTTCCTACATTAGATTTCGTTCTAAATGCTTAATCCCTATGTAAAAACGTTAGTTAAGCAAGAATATCGTATTTTAAAAAAAATCTAATGATAGGATTTTCCAGAAAATTGAAAAAACCGAAAAATGTCAAGAGTAAAGTGCCATTTTCTGACATTAGATTTCGTTCTAAATGCTTAATCCCTATGTAGAAACGTTAGTTAAGCAAGAATATCGTATTTTTAAAAAAATCTAATGATAGGATTTTTCAGAAAATTGAAAAAACCGTAAAATGTCAAGAGTAAAGTGCCATTATTTTAAACAATGTATCGTTCTAAATGCTTAATCCCTATGTAAAAAAGTTATTTAAGCAAGAATATGTTATTGAAAAAAATTAGAAAAATTTATTTTAGCCGTAAATCGAAAATAATGGGGACACCGGAGCTGTTCGAAGCGCCGAGACGCGCCGCGTACGGCCGAATATTTTCTAAGTCCCAACGTACCGATCAAGAGTAAAGTACCATTTTCCTACATTAGATTTCGTTCTAAATGCTTAATCCCTATGTAAAAACGTTAGTTAAGCAAGAATATCGTATTTTTAAAAAAATCTAATGATAGGATTTTCCAGAAAATTGAAAAAACCGAAAAATGTCAAGAGTAAAGTGCCATTTTCTGACATTAGATTTCGTTCTAAATGCTTAATCCCTATGTAGAAACGTTAGTTAAGCAAGAATATCGTATTTTTAAAAAAATCTAATGATAGGATTTTTCAGAAAATTGAAAAAACCGTAAAATGTCAAGAGTAAAGTGCCATTATTTTAAACAATGTATCGTTCTAAATGCTTAATCCCTATGTAAAAAAGTTATTTAAGCAAGAATATGTTATTGAAAAAAATTAGAAAAATTTATTTTAGCCGTAAATCGAAAATAATGGGGACACCGGAGCTGTTCGAAGCGCCGAGACGCGCCGCGTACGGCCGAATATTTTCTAAGTCCCAACGTACCGATCAAGAGTAAAGTACCATTTTCCTACATTAGATTTCGTTCTAAATGCTTAATCCCTATGTAAAAACGTTAGTTAAGCAAGAATATCGTATTTTTAAAAAAATCTAATGATAGGATTTTCCAGAAAATTGAAAAAACCGAAAAATGTCAAGAGTAAAGTGCCATTTTCTGACATTAGATTTCGTTCTAAATGCTTAATCCCTATGTAGAAACGTTAGTTAAGCAAGAATATCGTATTTTTAAAAAAATCTAATGGTAGGATTTTTCAGAAAATTGAAAAAACCGTAAAATGTCAAGAGTAAAGTGCCCTTATTTTAAACATTATATCGTTCTAAATGCTTAATCCCTATGTAAAAAAGTTATCTAAGCAAGAATATGTTATTGAATAAAATGAGAAAAATTTATTTTAGCCGTAAATCGAAAATAATGGGTCGAGCGAATCGGTCGATTGCGCCGAGACGCGCTATGATGCAACAGACGAGCGATTGGAACGCCCGAATATTTTCAAAGTCCCAACGTACCGATCAAGAGTAAAGTACCATTTTCCTACATTAGATTTCGTTCTAAATGCTTAATCCCTATGTAAAAACGTTAGTTAAGCAAGAATATCGTATTTTTAAAAAAATCTAATGATAGGATTTTCCAGAAAATTGAAAAAACCGAAAAATGTCAAGAGTAAAGTGCCATTTTCTGACATTAGATTTCGTTCTAAATGCTTAATCCCTATGTAGAAACGTTAGTTAAGCAAGAATATCGTATTTTTAAAAAAATCTAATGGTAGGATTTTTCAGAAAATTGAAAAAACCGTAAAATGTCAAGAGTAAAGTGCCCTTATTTTAAACATTATATCGTTCTAAATGCTTAATCCCTATGTAAAAAAGTTATCTAAGCAAGAATATGTTATTGAATAAAATGAGAAAAATTTATTTTAGCCGTAAATCGAAAATAATGGGTCGAGCGAATCGGTCGATTGCGCCGAGACGCGCTATGATGCAACAGACGAGCGATTGGAACGCCCGAATATTTTCAAAGTCCCAACGTACCGGTCAAGAGTAAAGTACCATTTTCCTACATTAGATTTCGTTCTAAATGCTTAATCCCTATGTAAAAACGTTAGTTAAGCAAGAATATCGTATTTTAAAAAAAATCTAATGATAGGATTTTCCAGAAAATTGAAAAAACCGAAAAATGTCAAGAGTAAAGTGCCATTTTCTGACATTAGATTTCGTTCTAAATGCTTAATCCCTATGTAGAAACGTTAGTTAAGCAAGATTATCGTATTTTTAAAAAAATCTAATGATAGGATTTTTCAGAAAATTGAAAAAACCGTAAAATGTCAAGAGTAAAGTGCCATTATTTTAAACAATGTATCGTTCTAAATGCTTAATCCCTATGTAAAAAAGTTATTTAAGCAAGAATATGTTATTGAAAAAAATTAGAAAAATTTATTTTAGCCGTAAATCGAAAATAATGGGGACACCGGAGCTGTTCGAAGCGCCGAGACGCGCCGCGTACCCCCCCGTGTCCGCTACCTTGTCGTGGTGGGGGGGCTTCGTGCCCTAATGATCCTCAAGGCTGTGCCGGCGGGGATTTTATTCCCTGGCAGGTTCTACCTAGCCGGAGTGGCTTGAGGTGAGGGGCCAACTAAAGTCGGACACATACCGTAAACCTGTGGTCATGTTTTACAGGAACGGGGGTCTTGCCTTAACCGGCCGGACCGCGAGGATGACAACCTCTCTAAAAAATCCCTAGCCCCAAGCAGTGTTGCGCGGTGAAGAGGGCGTAGCTGGAGTAATCGCCAGCTATGGTTGGTGGGTGCACCAATCTTTAGCGGACAACCCCGGGGTACCTGGCGACCCCCCGGGCGTATTAGCCTTCCCCGGGTATGGCGGCTCTACCCGGGGTGACCTCCTTTCCGACCACACTCGTGGGATCAGATATGGATTCTTTTTCAAATACAACCGGGGAGGGGGGAAACGAGCGTGAGGTGGAGGTGCGCGGGCCTATCGTGCGCCTCAAAAGATGTACAGAGCCGGTGTCGCGGAGGCATTCTACAACACGCGGCGCAAAGAGGCCTGCGGAGGGCCTTGGCGACTGCGACGGGGGGGAGGAGTCGGACTTCTCCGTCTCCTCCCACCACTCGTCGCAGAGCGTCCCGGGCACCTCCACGAGGAAACGGGGCCGGCCACCGACGACCGGGCAATACGTTGGCCTCCAAGAGGCCAAACGCAAACAGGCTGAGGCTGAAAGAAGCCTCATAGCGGGCATTTTCGACCCGGTTGCCCCGGGACCGAGGCCCGCGAGTTCGAGCGACCCGCTTCCGGACGAGGTCGAGGTCGCTGCGGATTTCCGGGGCCGCCCGACGCGGGACGTTGCGGCCGCGGTAATGGAGTGCCTGGGCGATGTGGCCAGGATATCCAATGCCGCGACGGGGCTGAAGGCCAGTGCGGTGCGGTCCCTCCGGACGGCGGCCCTGAGCAGCCGGGTGGGCGTTGCGGAGCTGGCAGTTCGGTCGGCTCCCAGCGCCACCCGGCTGTTGGAGGCCGAGAACGCTCAATTGCGAGAGCAATTGGCGGAGTTGCGGGCGGAGGTCGCCCGACTCCGTCAAGCGGTGGAGGCGGGGCCGGCTGTTGCCGGGATGGCTCCGCCGCTGCCCCCTGATGGGGGCAAGGGGTTGCTGCCGGTTATCAGCGCTCGGGGGCCCCAGTCCCCTGGGCGAGGAGGGTCCTCGCCCCCACCCGCGGCTGTGCCAGCCGACTTGCTGGCACAGATCGGCTCCCTTATCGACGCCAAATTGGCATCGTTCAGAAGGGAGCTGGTCCCGCGGGTGCGAGGCCCGCGGTCGGCGGCACCCGTGCCGCCCGCCCCACCCCTGCCGATGGACAGGAGGGGGGGAAAGAAAAAGGGTGGCAGTGGGGGAGAGACTGTGGTCGCTAAGGCGACACAAATGCAGCCCGCCCCCACTGTTGCGCCGCCCTCCACCACACCTCCAACTGAGGTGTGGTCAAAGGTAGTTGGCCGGAAGGCCAAAAGGGCGGCTGCCGCAGATAAACCTGCGGCAGCTGCCAAGGCTGCTTTGACCGAGAGGGCGGCGAAGCGGGTGGCACCGGCTGCTCCCAAAAGGGCTCCCCTGCCGCCACGTCCGCCCCGCACGGCTGCCGTTACTCTAACGGTACCGGCCGGCGGGGCGATGAGTTACGCCGAGGCGATGGCCACTGCCAGGTCCAAAATAGACCTGGCAGAACTTGGCATCGCCTCGCTGAAGCCCAGGAGAGCGGTGACGGGGGCAATAATTTTAGAGGTCCCCGGAGCTGATGGAGCAGCCAAGGCCACTGCCCTGGCCTCTAAGATGGCTGACGCGCTGGCAGGGACCGGCGTGAAGGTCGCGCGCCCAATCAAAAAGGCCGACCTTAGGGTGCGCGGCCTGGTCGACTCGACCACGCCGGTGGAGGTCGCCGCAGCTGTCGCCCGTGTGGGAGGGTGCGACCGGGGGGATGTGAAGACCGGCGAAATCCGGTCTTCCCCCTCTGGTTTGGGCACCCTCTGGGTCCAGTGCCCTGCTGCGGCCGCGCGAAAAGTTGCGGTCGCTGGCAAATTGACAGTGGGCTGGACCCAGGCGACGGTGGAGGCCCTCAGCGCCCGCCCCTTGCAGTGCTACCGCTGCTTTGGCTTAGGCCACACGAGGCAGCGGTGCACTGCGGCCGAGGATCGGTCCGGCTGCTGTTTTGGGTGCGGCAGTCAGGACCACAGGGTGGCTGGCTGCACTGAACAGCCAAAGTGCCCGCTTTGCGCGGGTGCTGGCAAGCCGGCCGGCCACCGCCTCGGCAGCCGGGCGTGCCCTGCCAGCGCGAGACGCGGCAGAGGGAGCAGGGGGAGGAGAACCACGACGGCCAAGGCGGCAGCCGCCGTGGCAGCTACTAATACAAAAGATCCGGCACCCAAGGATGCCACCGTCACGCCCGCGGGGGCGGTTGGGGCTGATAAAACCCCAGACGCCACCGCTCCCGCGGCGGCGATGGAGATTGAGGTGCCGGAGTAATGGGGCCTACTGGCCCTATTATTCAGGCCAACCTGAACCGCTCGGTCAGGGCACAAGACCTTTTTGTGCAATTCCTGGCCGAGCGGGGTGCCGGGTTGGCCGTAGCGGCGGAGCCGTACCGGGTCCCCGACCATCCACATTGGATGGGGGACTTGGACGGCTCCGTCGTTATAATATGGGCAGGCCGGCCGGGGTCCCCGGCGTGCTCCGTTATCGAGCGCGGCCGGGGATACCTGGCCGTTGACTGGGGCGGCACCGTGGTTGTGGCGATCTACGCACCTCCGAGGTGGTCCCTCGTGGAGTATGAACAGTATCTGGACGTGGTGGGGAGATGCGTCTCTCGCTGCCAGCCGCGTCCGGTGCTGGTCCTGGGGGACTTCAACGCCAAGTCTTCAGCTTGGGGTTCCCCCAGGACGGACCCGAGGGGCCGGGAGGTGCTTGATTGGGCGACGGGACTCGGACTCTGTCTTCTAAACACGGGCTCGGTCCATACGTGCGTGCGGTATAACGGGGGGTCCATCGTTGACCTGTCATGGGCAACGCCCCCGGCCGTGCGCCGTATTACGGGGTGGAGGGTGGCGGAGGAGGTCGAGACGCTGTCCGACCACAGATACATTGTTCTCGGCCTTTCCGCCGCCCCATCGACGCCCCGACGTCGCCCCGCTGATGAGGGATCGCCTCAGCCACGGTGGGCGCTGAAGCGCCTCGACCAGGACGCTCTGATGGCGGCAGCCCACGTCGTGGCCTGGCCGGCAACACCGGCCGGGCCAGTCGACGGGACAAGGGAGGCCCATTGGTTCCGGGGCGCAATGACGTCGATTTGCGACGTCGCCATGCCCCGGGCCAGGGTCTTCCCGAGGAAGGCGGTGTACTGGTGGTCGCGCGCGATAGCGGATTTACGCACAGAGTGCGTCCGCGCGCGACGCCAGTACGCCCGCGCCCGTCGACGACGACGTTCCGACGTGGAGCTGGCTATCCAGCTGTATGGGCGATACAGGGAGAAGGTGGTCGCCCTGCAGCTGGCCATCAGGCAGGCGAAGAGCCAGGCCTGGCGCGACTTTCTCGGGTCTCTGAACCGAGATCCGTGGGGGCGCCCATACAAAATGGCGATGGGACGTTTACGTCCCTGGGCCCCCCCTCTGACGGAAAGCCTGGATCCGGGGATGCTCGGACGGGTCGTGGACGCGCTATTCCCCGTCAGTGGGGAGGCGTCCCGGCCCGTCCCTCAGCTAGAGGGACATGAGTGGTCCCCGGATCTGGAGGTCGCGCCGGAGGAAATGTCCGGGGTAGTCAAATGGCTTCGGGGCAAGAATACTGCCCCGGGGCCGGACGGTATCCCCGGCCGGGTCTGGTTGCTTGCCATGAGCGTCCTGGGCGGGAGGCTCAGAAGCCTCTTCTCCGGGCTCCTGAGGTCCGGGGTGTTCCCGGACCTCTGGAGGAGAAGTCGGATGGTCCTCTTAAAGAAGGATGGGAGGCCTGCGGATTCTCCCTCCGCGTACCGGCCCATTTGCCTCCTGGACGAGGTGGGCAAGATCTTTGAAAGGATCATTGCTGCCCGCCTCGCCAGGCACCTGTCCCGCGTTGGCCCCGATCTGGCGGACTGCCAGTTCGGCTTTCGGGAGGGGCGATCGACGGTCGACGCAATCGACCGTCTAAAGTCCCTCTCGGACAATGCCGTGGCACGGGGCGGGGTGTGTTTGGCGGTGTCGATCGACATCGTCAATGCATTTAACACCCTGCCCTGGTCCGCCATTAGGGAGGCCCTGGTTGAACACCAGGTGCCTCCCTATCTGAGGCGGGTGATCGGGGCCTACCTGCGGGACAGGTGGGTGGAATACCCGGGCCGGTACGGGACGATACGGAGGGAAGTGGACTGCGGGGTCCCACAGGGGTCCGTGTTAGGACCACTCCTGTGGGACCTGGGATATAACGCAGTCCTGAGGGCCTCCCTGCCCGACGGTGCCACTGTCGTCTGCTATGCGGACGACACGTTAGTGGTCACCGTCGGGGACACCTTCGAGAGGACCATCCGACGAGCGGAGGTTGCGGTGGCAGCCGTCGTCGCGAAGATCCACGATCTGGGGCTGAAGATGGCCCCGGAGAAGGCCGAGGCCGTCTGGTTTGGACGGCCTCGGTCGCGGCCACCGGCCGGATCGTGGATCTGGGTTGGAGGAGCCTGCGTCGAGGTGAAGTCCGAGATCAAGTATCTCGGACTGATCCTCGACAGCCACTGGAGATTCGGGGCGCATTTCGGCCGCCTCGTCCCCCGAGTTGAGAGGGCGGCGGCCTCGCTCGGCCGCCTGTTGCCCAATCTCGGGGGACCGGATAACATGGTGCGTCGCCTATACCTGGGCGTGGTGCGGTCCATGGCCTTGTACGGCGCCCCGATCTGGGGGCCGTCCGCGAGGGCAAGCCGGCGCATCACTTTGTTGTTGCGCCGGCTTCAGAGGCAAATGGCCCTTCGCCTCATACGGGGTTACCGCACCGCGTCTACCGTGGCGGCGCTTGCTCTGGCGGGAGAAATTCCCTTCGAGCTGCAGGCGGCGATGCGCGCCTATGTTTATAGGCGCATATGCATCGCTGGCCGGGCTCGGGGGGACCCGCCGGAGCAGGAGGCGGTCCAGTGCTTCGAGCTCCAGGCTCGGGGACTTGCGCTCGCCAGATGGCATGCGGAGCTTTGTTCCCATGCCGCCGAGCGCGTCCCCGGGGCTCTCCTGCCACACTTCACCTCGTGGCGGGAGAGGCGGTTTGGCAGGCTCACCTACCGTGCGACGCAGGTGTTCACCGGGCATGGCTGCTTCGGTGTGTACCTGTGTCGCATCGGTCGGGAAGCGACGACGGTGTGCCACCACTGTGGCGCGGAGGAGGACTCGGCGCAGCATACACTGGAGGTATGCCCCGCCTTTTCAGTGCTGCGCCGAGTCCTAAGACGGGAAGTTGGTCGCGACCTCGCTCTCTCCAGCTTAGTTGGGGCCATGCTGGAGAGCCCAAGAAAATGGGCGGCAGCCATCGCCTTCTGCGAAGAGGTGATGCTGCAGAAGGAGGCTGCCGAGCGGGGTCGCCGTGAGCGGGGGGTGCGGCGTGTGCGCCCACGCCTAGAGCCCCCCTCCCCGAGCAGATGAGAATAGGCGGGCGGCGGGTGTACCAGATTACTGGTTTAATTGCCCGCCGCCCGCCAACCCCCCCCCAACTGAAGCTGTCCTCCCCATAGTGGGAGTGACGAGGCGGTGTGGGGTGCGGTCCCCCGCACCGCCGAAGCAAGATGATTCATGGGGGGAGTATAAATCTCCTCCCCGGGACGCGGCCGGCCATCGCCATTCCATCCTGGTGGCCGGCCAGGCGAGGGGGAGCCGCGGTTGTGTTCTGTAAGAGTTCCCGTGGCTCCCCCGCTACTCGCCAGCGCCCTAGGCCGCCGTGGGGGTTTTAGCGGGTCAAAACCCGCACTACCCCCGCCCCGCCCCTCGGGCGGGCCGGGGGTGTCTGACCAGCAGATTTCCCCCACGTTAAACAAAAAAAAAAAAAAAAGACGCGCCGCGTACGGCCGAATATTTTCTAAGTCCCAACGTACCGATCAAGAGTAAAGTACCATTTTCCTACATTAGATTTCGTTCTAAATGCTTAATCCCTATGTAAAAACGTTAGTTAAGCAAGAATATCGTATTTTTAAAAAAATCTAATGATAGGATTTTCCAGAAAATTGAAAAAACCGAAAAATGTCAAGAGTAAAGTGCCATTTTCTGACATTAGATTTCGTTCTAAATGCTTAATCCCTATGTAGAAACGTTAGTTAAGCAAGAATATCGTATTTTTAAAAAAATCTAATGGTAGGATTTTTCAGAAAATTGAAAAAACCGTAAAATGTCAAGAGTAAAGTGCCCTTATTTTAAACATTATATCGTTCTAAATGCTTAATCCCTATGTAAAAAAGTTATCTAAGCAAGAATATGTTATTGAATAAAATGAGAAAAATTTATTTTAGCCGTAAATCGAAAATAATGGGTCGAGCGAATCGGTCGATTGCGCCGAGACGCGCTATGATGCAACAGACGAGCGATTGGAACGCCCGAATATTTTCAAAGTCCCAACGTACCGGTCAAGAGTAAAGTACCATTTTCCTACATTAGATTTCGTTCTAAATGCTTAATCCCTATGTAAAAACGTTAGTTAAGCAAGAATATCGTATTTTTAAAAAAATCTAATGATAGGATTTTCCAGAAAATTGAAAAAACCGAAAAATGTCAAGAGTAAAGTGCCATTTTCTGACATTAGATTTCGTTCTAAATGCTTAATCCCTATGTAGAAACGTTAGTTAAGCAAGAATATCGTATTTTTAAAAAAATCTAATGGTAGGATTTTTCAGAAAATTGAAAAAACCGTAAAATGTCAAGAGTAAAGTGCCCTTATTTTAAACATTATATCGTTCTAAATGCTTAATCCCTATGTAAAAAAGTTATCTAAGCAAGAATATGTTATTGAATAAAATGAGAAAAATTTATTTTAGCCGTAAATCGAAAATAATGGGTCGAGCGAATCGGTCGATTGCGCCGAGACGCGCTATGATGCAACAGACGAGCGATTGGAACGCCCGAATATTTTGAAAGTCCCAACGTACCGATCAAGAGTAAAGTACCATTTTCCTACATTAGATTTCGTTCTAAATGCTTAATCCCTTTGTAAAAACGTTAGTTAAGCAAGAATATCGTATTTTTAAAAAAATCTAATGATAGGATTTTCCAGAAAATTGAAAAAACCGAAAAATGTCAAGAGTAAAGTGCCATTTTCTGACATTAGATTTCGTTCTAAATGCTTAATCCCTATGTAGAAACGTTAGTTAAGCAAGAATATCGTATTTTTAAAAAAATCTAATGGTAGGATTTTTCAGAAAATTGAAAAAACCGTAAAATGTCAAGAGTAAAGTGCCCTTATTTTAAACATTATATCGTTCTAAATGCTTAATCCCTATGTAAAAAAGTTATCTAAGCAAGAATATGTTATTGAATAAAATGAGAAAAATTTATTTTAGCCGTAAATCGAAAATAATGGGTCGAGCGAATCGGTCGATTGCGCCGAGACGCGCTATGATGCAACAGACGAGCGATTGGAACGCCCGAATATTTTCAAAGTCCCAACGTACCGGTCAAGAGTAAAGTACCATTTTCCTACATTAGATTTCGTTCTAAATGCTTAATCCCTATGTAAAAACGTTAGTTAAGCAAGAATATCGTATTTTAAAAAAAATCTAATGATAGGATTTTCCAGAAAATTGAAAAAACCGAAAAATGTCAAGAGTAAAGTGCCATTTTCTGACATTAGATTTCGTTCTAAATGCTTAATCCCTATGTAGAAACGTTAGTTATGCAAGATTATCGTATTTTTAAAAAAATCTAATGATAGGATTTTTCAGAAAATTGAAAAAACCGTAAAATGTCAAGAGTAAAGTGCCCTTATTTTAAACATTATATCGTTCTAAATGCTTAATCCCTATGTAAAAAAGTTATCTAAGCAAGAATATGTTATTGAATAAAATGAGAAAAATTTATTTTAGCCGTAAATCGAAAATAATGGGTCGAGCGAATCGGTCGATTGCGCCGAGACGCGCTATGATGCAACAGACGAGCGATTGGAACGCCCGAATATTTTCAAAGTCCCAACGTACCGATCAAGAGTAAAGTACCATTTTCCTACATTAGATTTCGTTCTAAATGCTTAATCCCTTTGTAAAAACGTTAGTTAAGCAAGAATATCGTATTTTTAAAAAAATCTAATGATAGGATTTTCCAGAAAATTGAAAAAACCGAAAAATGTCAAGAGTAAAGTGCCATTTTCTGACATTAGATTTCGTTCTAAATGCTTAATCCCTATGTAGAAACGTTAGTTAAGCAAGAATATCGTATTTTTAAAAAAATCTAATGATAGGATTTTTCAGAAAATTGAAAAAACCGTAAAATGTCAAGAGTAAAGTGCCATTATTTTAAACAATGTATCGTTCTAAATGCTTAATCCCTATGTAAAAAAGTTATTTAAGCAAGAATATGTTATTGAAAAAAATTAGAAAAATTTATTTTAGCCGTAAATCGAAAATAATGGGGACACCGGAGCTGTTCGAAGCGCCGAGACGCGCCGCGTACGGCCGAATATTTTCTAAGTCCCAACGTACCGATCAAGAGTAAAGTACCATTTTCCTACATTAGATTTCGTTCTAAATGCTTAATCCCTATGTAAAAACGTTAGTTAAGCAAGAATATCGTATTTTTAAAAAAATCTAATGATAGGATTTTCCAGAAAATTGAAAAAACCGAAAAATGTCAAGAGTAAAGTACCATTTTCCTACATTAGATTTCGTTCTAAATGCTTAATCCCTATGTAAAAACGTTAGTTAAGCAAGAATATCGTATTTTTAAAAAAATCTAATGATAGGATTTTCCAGAAAATTGAAAAAACCGAAAAATGTCAAGAGTAAAGTGCCATTTTCTGACATTAGATGTCGTTCTAAATCCTTAATCCCTATGTAGAAACGTTAGTTAAGCAAGAATATCGTATTTTTAAAAAAATCTAATGGTAGGATTTTTCAGAAAATTGAAAAAACCGTAAAATGTCAAGAGTAAAGTGCCCTTATTTTAAACATTATATCGTTCTAAATGCTTAATCCCTATGTAAAAAAGTTATCTAAGCAAGAATATGTTATTGAATAAAATGAGAAAAATTTATTTTAGCCGTAAATCGAAAATAATGGGTCGAGCGAATCGGTCGATTGCGCCGAGACGCGCTATGATGCAACAGACGAGCGATTGGAACGCCCGAATATTTTCAAAGTCCCAACGTACCGATCAAGAGTAAAGTACCATTTTCCTACATTAGATTTCGTTCTAAATGCTTAATCCCTATGTAAAAACGTTAGTTAAGCAAGAATATCGTATTTTAAAAAAAATCTAATGATAGGATTTTCCAGAAAATTGAAAAAACCGAAAAATGTCAAGAGTAAAGTGCCATTTTCTGACATTAGATTTCGTTCTAAATGCTTAATCCCTATGTAGAAACGTTAGTTAAGCAAGAATATCGTATTTTTAAAAAAATCTAATGGTAGGATTTTTCAGAAAATTGAAAAAACCGTAAAATGTCAAGAGTAAAGTGCCCTTATTTTAAACATTATATCGTTCTAAATGCTTAATCCCTATGTAAAAAAGTTATCTAAGCAAGAATATGTTATTGAATAAAATGAGAAAAATTTATTTTAGCCGTAAATCGAAAATAATGGGTCGAGCGAATCGGTCGATTGCGCCGAGACGCGCTATGATGCAACAGACGAGCGATTGGAACGCCCGAATATTTTCAAAGTCCCAACGTACCGATCAAGAGTAAAGTACCATTTTCCTACATTAGATTTCGTTCTAAATGCTTAATCCCTTTGTAAAAACGTTAGTTAAGCAAGAATATCGTATTTTTAAAAAAATCTAATGATAGGATTTTCCAGAAAATTGAAAAAACCGAAAAATGTCAAGAGTAAAGTGCCATTTTCTGACATTAGATTTCGTTCTAAATGCTTAATCCCTATGTAGAAACGTTAGTTAAGCAAGAATATCGTATTTTTAAAAAAATCTAATGATAGGATTTTTCAGAAAATTGAAAAAACCGTAAAATGTCAAGAGTAAAGTGCCATTATTTTAAACAATGTATCGTTCTAAATGCTTAATCCCTATGTAAAAAAGTTATTTAAGCAAGAATATGTTATTGAAAAAAATTAGAAAAATTTATTTTAGCCGTAAATCGAAAATAATGGGGACACCGGAGCTGTTCGAAGCGCCGAGACGCGCCGCGTACGGCCGAATATTTTCTAAGTCCCAACGTACCGATCAAGAGTAAAGTACCATTTTCCTACATTAGATTTCGTTCTAAATGCTTAATCCCTATGTAGAAACGTTAGTTAAGCAAGAATATCGTATTTTTAAAAAAATCTAATGGTAGGATTTTTCAGAAAATTGAAAAAACCGTAAAATGTCAAGAGTAAAGTGCCATTATTTTAAACAATGTATCGTTCTAAATGCTTAATCCCTATGTAAAAAAGTTATCTAAGCAAGAATATGTTATTGAATAAAATGAGAAAAATTTATTTTAGCCGTAAATCGAAAAAAAGACTGTTCGTTTCTCTGTCTCTCTCGCGCGATCGAAGTATTGATGTTTCCCGGCAAAGTAATGGGATATTAATTAAACTTTATACACGAAATTACTCGTTTTGATCCCCGCTACACAGCCGTATACTTTTTATAATTTTGTGGAATCGGGAACCTTGAAATATTTAACATAACGCGGATCGACTGTCTCTGTCTCTTTCTAGATCGGAATAATCGATGTTTCCCGGAAAACTATTCGGAGATTAATTAAACTTTATACACGAAATTACTCGTTTTGATCCCCGCTACACAGCCGTATACTTTTTATAATTTTGTGGAATCGGTAACCTTGAGATATTTAACATAACGCGGATCGACTGTCTCTGTCTCTTTCTAGATCGGAATTATCGATGTTTCCCGGCAAACTATTGGGAGATTATTTAAACTTTATACACGAAATTACTCGTTTTGATCCCCGCTACACAGCCGTATACTTTTTATAATTTTGTGGAATCGGTAACCTGGAGATATTTAACATAACGCGGATCGACTGTCTCTGTCTCTTTCTAGATCGGAATAATCGATGTTTCCCGGCAAACTATTGGGAGATTAATTAAACTTTATACATGAAATTACTCGTTTTGGTCCCCGCTACACAGCCGTATACTTTTTATAATTTTGTGGAATCGGTAACCTTGAGATATTTAACATAACGCGGATCGACTGTCTCTGTCTCTTTCTAGATCGGAATTATCGATGTTTCCCGGCAAACTGTTGGGAGATTATTTAAACTTTATACATGAAATTACTCGTTTTGGTCCCCGCTACACAGCCGTATACTTTTTATAATTTTGTGGAATCGGGAACCTTGAAATATTTAACATAACGCGGATCGACTGTCTCTGTCTCTTTCTAGATCGGAATTATCGATGTTTCCCGGAAAACTATTCGGAGATTAATTAAACTTTATACACGAAATTACTCGTTTTGATCCCCGCTACACAGCCGTATACTTTTTATAATTTTGTGGAATCGGTAACCTTGAGATATTTAACATAACGCGGATCGACTGTCTCTGTCTCTTTCTAGATCGGAATTATCGATGTTTCCCGGCAAACTATTGGGAGATTATTTAAACTTTATACATGAAATTACTCGTTTTGATCCCCGCTACACAGCCGTATACTTTTTATAATTTTGTGGAATCGGTAACCTTGAGATATTTAACATAACGCGGATCGACTGTCTCTGTCTCTTTCTAGATCGGAATTATCGATGTTTCCCGGCAAACTATTGGGAGATTATTTAAACTTTATACATGAAATTACTCGTTTTGATCCCCGCTACACAGCCGTATACTTTTTATAATTTTGTGGAATCGGTAACCTGGAGATATTTAACATAACGCGGATCGACTGTCTCTGTCTCTTTCTAGATCGGAATAATCGATGTTTCCCGGCAAACTATTGGGAGATTAATTAAACTTTATACATGAAATTACTCGTTTTGGTCCCCGCTACACAGCCGTATACTTTTTATAATTTTGTGGAATCGGTAACCTTGAGATATTTAACATAACGCGGATCGACTGTCTCTGTCTCTTTCTAGATCGGAATTATCGATGTTTCCCGGCAAACTATTGGGAGATTATTTAAACTTTATACATGAAATTACTCGTTTTGATCCCCGCTACACAGCCGTATACTTTTTATAATTTTGTGGAATCGGTAACCTGGAGATATTTAACTTAACGCGGATCGACTGTCTCTGTCTCTTTCTAGATCGGAATAATCGATGTTTCCCGGCAAACTAATGGGAGTTTAATTAAACTTTATGCATCAAATCATTCAGTTTGACTCCTGCAACACAACCAAACACTCTCTGTAATTTTCTGAACTGAAAAACCACTGAAATTGCGCTCGAAATGCGGAGCGACGGGTCGACGCGTCTGCACTGTGCGACAGCTAGTCAAAACGTCCGAACAGCGTATTGTTTTCGATCTCTTGGTATAATA
>NW_027476294.1:230000-255000 GCF_051020955.1 Megalopta genalis
AATTATCAACCCGATACTGGATTCGAAAAGTTTCTCTCTCCTTTCGTCGTTATTTACACCGGACGGACTCACGGCCGGCTCTAGCTGGGTGTCATATATATATACGTCCCACGCTCATGCTGCCACTAGCGCGCAACAGAGTAGGGTGTCAATGACAACGACACAGCATTGAAACGAGCTACACAAGCCGGTCTCTCTTGATACCAATGTAAACGAGCATTAAGTTATCTTCAGACTGCCCGATATTTTCGTCCTTTGGACTTTCCCAACGATTCCTTTTTTTCTTTTTTTTTTTTACACCACAGCGAAGACTTGAGGAAGCGTGATTAGCACGCTCGCATCCCTCCCTGTCCTACTACAACTGTGTGTGTGTGTGTGTAAAGAAAGAAAAAAGAATACATTGGCTTTCTCTCTATCGAGAAGATGGCCTACGCAACGCAGATCAAAGGCCTAATACGTGTAATATAATACGCGTCTGGCCGTGTATAAATCACGCACGAATGATCTGGTCGGGCCCAACTCTTCTCGTACGCTTATTTTTCCGTGTTGAGGCACTATCATAAAATCACACAAACCCCAACACGTGTGTGTCTTGGAAGGAAGATGGCCTACGCAACGCAGATCAAAGGCCTAATACGTGTAGTACACACGTCTGCCGTGTAAATCACGCACGAATGATCTGGTCGGGCCCAACTCTTCTCCACCACACCACATCCCAACTTTGTACATTTTTATATATTTTTGTGCGTTGGGGCACCTTCATAATCACAAACCCCAACAACACATATATCTCTCTCTCTTTGAAAGATTTGTTGTGGCCTACGCAACGCAGATCAAAGGCCTAATACGTGTAGTACACACGTCTGGCCGTGTAAATCACGCACGAATGATCTGGCGGGCTCAACAATATCTTTTTTTTTTATATGAATTCTTATCCACAAACTAATCGAATTCATTTTCTCTCCTCCTCTCCTCTCTCTTTGAGATATATTGGAACATTGTAATGATCCTTCCGCAGGTTCACCTACGGAAACCTTGTTACGACTTTTACTTCCTCTAAATAATCAAGTTTGGTCATCTTCCCGGCATCATCGGCAATGCCGAAACATTGCCGCGCACCAGTCCGAAGACCTCACTAAATCATTCAATCGGTAGTAGCGACGGGCGGTGTGTACAAAGGGCAGGGACGTAATCAACGCGAGCTTATGACTCGCGCTTACTGGGAATTCCTCGTTCATGGGGAATAATTGCAAGCCCCAATCCCTAGCACGAAGGAGGTTCAGCGGGTTACCCGGGCCTTTCGGCCAGGGAACACACGCTGATTCCTTCAGTGTAGCGCGCGTGCGGCCCAGAACATCTAAGGGCATCACAGACCTGTTATTGCTCAATCTCGTGCGGCTAGAAGCCGCCTGTCCCTCTAAGAAGATTTGTTTGTACGTTGGTAGTAAAAACCCCACCGGCAGAAGCCGAGAGCCTTCGAGATACCATAATTACGTCTATTTAGCAGGCTAGAGTCTCGTTCGTTATCGGAATTAACCAGACAAATCGCTCCACCAACTAAGAACGGCCATGCACCACCACCCACCGAATCAAGAAAGAGCTATCAATCTGTCAATCCTTCCGGTGTCCGGGCCTGGTGAGGTTTCCCGTGTTGAGTCAAATTAAGCCGCAGGCTCCACTCCTGGTGGTGCCCTTCCGTCAATTCCTTTAAGTTTCAGCTTTGCAACCATACTTCCCCCGGAACCCAAAAGCTTTGGTTTCCCGGAAGCTGCCCGCCGAGTCATCGTAGGAACTTCGGCGGATCGCTAGCTGGCATCGTTTATGGTTAGAACTAGGGCGGTATCTGATCGCCTTCGAACCTCTAACTTTCGTTCTTGATTAATGAAAACATTTTTGGCAAATGCTTTCGCTTCTGTCCGTCTTGCGACGATCCAAGAATTTCACCTCTAACGTCGCAATACGAATGCCCCCATCTGTCCCTATTAATCATTACCTCGGGGTTCCGAAAACCAACAAAATAGAACCGAGGTCCTATTCCATTATTCCATGCACACAGTATTCAGGCGAAGGTAGCCTGCTTTGAGCACTCTAATTTGTTCAAAGTAAACGTACCGGCCCACCTCGACACTCAGTGAAGAGCACCGCGATGGGATATTAGTTGGACCGCCCCGTGAAGAGCAAAGCCCACCGGTAGGACGTACCACATAATGCCAGTTAAACACCGCGAGCGATGAACCGACACTGTGACACACAGATTCAACTACGAGCTTTTTAACCGCAACAACTTTAATATACGCTATTGGAGCTGGAATTACCGCGGCTGCTGGCACCAGACTTGCCCTCCAATGGATCCTCGTTAAAGGATTTAAAGTGTACTCATTCCGATTACGGGGCCTCGGATGAGTCCCGTATCGTTATTTTTCGTCACTACCTCCCCGTGCCGGGAGTGGGTAATTTGCGCGCCTGCTGCCTTCCTTGGATGTGGTAGCCGTTTCTCAGGCTCCCTCTCCGGAATCGAACCCTGATTCCCCGTTACCCGTTACAACCATGGTAGGCGCAGAACCTACCATCGACAGTTGATAAGGCAGACATTTGAAAGATGCGTCGCCGGTGCTATAAGACCATGCGATCAGCACAAAGTTATTCAGAGTCACCAAAGCAAACGATGGACGAGTGTAAACACCCGCCACCGATTGGTTTTGATCTAATAAAAGCGTTCCTACCATCTCTGGTCGGAACTCTGTTTTGCATGTATTAGCTCTAGAATTACCACAGTTATCCAAGTAAATTTTAGTACGATCTAAGAAACCATAACTGATTTAATGAGCCATTCGCGGTTTCACCTTAATACGGCATGTACTGAGACATGCATGGCTTAATCTTTGAGACAAGCATATGACTACTGGCAGGATCAACCAGGGAACTATACAATATGTATATATAAAATGGACAAAATTTAAATCCTTTTCCATCGTCGCCTGTTTCATATATATATGTCAGGTCGACACACCATTTTTCTCTTTCAAATATGTACAAGTTTTGCCACATTCCGCGCTTGTAACATATCTTCTTTAACGCTCAATTTCTTTCATTTTTCTACCATACAGATATTTTACCGTACGCCCAAAAACGTACGTATTATATTTTTGTTCTATCATAAAATCACATTTTTCTACGTACGCCAGCTTCGTACGTTTCTATCTTTGCCTTCATAAAATCACAAGATAATTTTATCTTCAAGAGTCTCGCTATTAACATCTTGTAAGATAAATGTACGTCCCAGCTAAAACGTACAAATACTTCAAGTTAAGTAATAATATATCATCGCTATTGACAAATTTTTAAGATCCAAGACACAGTTCTCTCTATATGTTTTAATATTTTTTATGTACTCAAATATATTCAAAGGAAAAAGTACATGGGTGATGCCATAGTCGTGGAAGCGCGTACGCTCACGCTGATCTTCTGACCGCCGGAAGCACGAAACCTCTGATCTGGGCAAAATCGGCAAGCCGAGGAAGAACGGACAGGACACATGCTGGACTGGCGAGAAAGCGTGTTCTTCCGCTCGCGCTAGGCATTTCGATTTCTGACACCTCTTGATTTAAAAAATCAGTTTTTTGATAGTTTTCTCTCTCCACTGGGCTATTTCATTTTAGCCACAGTTTTCAATTGGTACGATTTGCTTCCAAATCTTACAGATGCATTTTAAAAAATTTTTCCATCGCTCGGACAGAAGAGTCGATTGCTCAGTGAGTACGAGTATACATACAAAGTGCATACGGGTAACCAACCCCGTAGGGCTTGCCACATATGGGCCATTCGGTCAAAGACACCGACCCGTGGCCACGCTGTGTGGAGAAAAGTCCGTAACGTAAACGGCACGAAACAGTCAGGACCGAAGCCCCGAAGGAGCTCTGAGACAGCTTCTCGACCGAGATCGTAGAATTGGCCCAAAACCCGCTCTGCTCCGTCCGCCTCGCACGGACCGTGTATCTCTTATAGATACCGAACGGCCGGCAAGGACGCCGGCGCCGCCGGCCGAATAGCACGCGCGCTTATGAGTGTAAACCGCTGCGGCAACAGACCGCCCGGCCGTGCTGTTGTAACATAGCGCGTGAACGAACGAAAAAAATTTTTATAGTAAACATTAAAATAAATTACACTACCGTAAACTAGACAAAAAATTACACATTTTTTCCCAATATGAAAATTTTCACAAACTTTTTAAAGTCCCATCGCATCGAGTAAACTTTTTTAATAACGCGTCCGCACGATTCTAAATGCTTAATCCATATGTGAAATCGTTCACTGATCACGAATATCGCATTTAAAAAAATTACAAAAATTTATTTTTCAAAATAATCAAAAAAAACCGAAAAATCACAAGAGTAAAGTACCATTATTTTAAACAACATGTCGTTCTAAATGCTTAATCCCTATGTAAAAAAGTTATTTAAGCAAGAATATGTAATCGAAAAAAATTAGAAAAATTTATTTTAGCCGTAAATCGAAAATAATGGGGACACCGGAGCTGTTCGAAGCGCCGAGACGCGCCGCGTACGGCCGAATATTTTCTAAGTCCCAACGTACCGATCAAGAGTAAAGTACCATTTTCCTACATTAGATTTCGTTCTAAATGCTTAATCCCTTTGTAAAAACGTTAGTTAAGCAAGAATATCGTATTTTTAAAAAAATCTAATGATAGGATTTTCCAGAAAATTGAAAAAACCGAAAAATGTCAAGAGTAAAGTGCCATTTTCTGACATTAGATTTCGTTCTAAATGCTTAATCCCTATGTAGAAACGTTAGTTAAGCAAGAATATCGTATTTTTAAAAAAATCTAATGATAGGATTTTTCAGAAAATTGAAAAAACCGTAAAATGTCAAGAGTAAAGTGCCATTATTTTAAACAATGTATCGTTCTAAATGCTTAATCCCTATGTAAAAAAGTTATTTAAGCAAGAATATGTTATTGAAAAAAATTAGAAAAATTTATTTTAGCCGTAAATCGAAAATAATGGGGACACCGGAGCTGTTCGAAGCGCCGAGACGCGCCGCGTACGGCCGAATATTTTCTAAGTCCCAACGTACCGATCAAGAGTAAAGTACCATTTTCCTACATTAGATTTCGTTCTAAATGCTTAATCCCTATGTAAAAACGTTAGTTAAGCAAGAATATCGTATTTTTAAAAAAATCTAATGATAGGATTTTCCAGAAAATTGAAAAAACCGAAAAATGTCAAGAGTAAAGTACCATTTTCCTACATTAGATTTCGTTCTAAATGCTTAATCCCTATGTAAAAACGTTAGTTAAGCAAGAATATCGTATTTTTAAAAAAATCTAATGATAGGATTTTCCAGAAAATTGAAAAAACCGAAAAATGTCAAGAGTAAAGTGCCATTTTCTGACATTAGATGTCGTTCTAAATCCTTAATCCCTATGTAGAAACGTTAGTTAAGCAAGAATATCGTATTTTTAAAAAAATCTAATGGTAGGATTTTTCAGAAAATTGAAAAAACCGTAAAATGTCAAGAGTAAAGTGCCCTTATTTTAAACATTATATCGTTCTAAATGCTTAATCCCTATGTAAAAAAGTTATCTAAGCAAGAATATGTTATTGAATAAAATGAGAAAAATTTATTTTAGCCGTAAATCGAAAATAATGGGTCGAGCGAATCGGTCGATTGCGCCGAGACGCGCTATGATGCAACAGACGAGCGATTGGAACGCCCGAATATTTTCAAAGTCCCAACGTACCGATCAAGAGTAAAGTACCATTTTCCTACATTAGATTTCGTTCTAAATGCTTAATCCCTATGTAAAAACGTTAGTTAAGCAAGAATATCGTATTTTAAAAAAAATCTAATGATAGGATTTTCCAGAAAATTGAAAAAACCGAAAAATGTCAAGAGTAAAGTGCCATTTTCTGACATTAGATTTCGTTCTAAATGCTTAATCCCTATGTAGAAACGTTAGTTAAGCAAGAATATCGTATTTTTAAAAAAATCTAATGGTAGGATTTTTCAGAAAATTGAAAAAACCGTAAAATGTCAAGAGTAAAGTGCCCTTATTTTAAACATTATATCGTTCTAAATGCTTAATCCCTATGTAAAAAAGTTATCTAAGCAAGAATATGTTATTGAATAAAATGAGAAAAATTTATTTTAGCCGTAAATCGAAAATAATGGGTCGAGCGAATCGGTCGATTGCGCCGAGACGCGCTATGATGCAACAGACGAGCGATTGGAACGCCCGAATATTTTCAAAGTCCCAACGTACCGGTCAAGAGTAAAGTACCATTTTCCTACATTAGATTTCGTTCTAAATGCTTAATCCCTATGTAAAAACGTTAGTTAAGCAAGAATATCGTATTTTAAAAAAAATCTAATGATAGGATTTTCCAGAAAATTGAAAAAACCGAAAAATGTCAAGAGTAAAGTGCCATTTTCTGACATTAGATTTCGTTCTAAATGCTTAATCCCTATGTAGAAACGTTAGTTAAGCAAGAATATCGTATTTTTAAAAAAATCTAATGGTAGGATTTTTCAGAAAATTGAAAAAACCGTAAAATGTCAAGAGTAAAGTGCCCTTATTTTAAACATTATATCGTTCTAAATGCTTAATCCCTATGTAAAAAAGTTATCTAAGCAAGAATATGTTATTGAATAAA
Organism: Megalopta genalis; assembly: GCF_051020955.1. Lineage (NCBI taxonomy): Eukaryota > Metazoa > Arthropoda > Insecta > Hymenoptera > Halictidae > Megalopta > Megalopta genalis. The sequence goes on from NW_027476294.1 coordinate 236,675, forward strand.
ATGAGAAAAATTTATTTTAGCCGTAAATCGAAAATAATGGGTCGAGCGAATCGGTCGATTGCGCCGAGACGCGCTATGATGCAACAGACGAGCGATTGGAACGCCCGAATATTTTCAAAGTCCCAACGTACCGGTCAAGAGTAAAGTACCATTTTCCTACATTAGATTTCGTTCTAAATGCTTAATCCCTATGTAAAAACGTTAGTTAAGCAAGAATATCGTATTTTAAAAAAAATCTAATGATAGGATTTTCCAGAAAATTGAAAAAACCGAAAAATGTCAAGAGTAAAGTGCCATTTTCTGACATTAGATTTCGTTCTAAATGCTTAATCCCTATGTAGAAACGTTAGTTATGCAAGATTATCGTATTTTTAAAAAAATCTAATGATAGGATTTTTCAGAAAATTGAAAAAACCGTAAAATGTCAAGAGTAAAGTGCCCTTATTTTAAACATTATATCGTTCTAAATGCTTAATCCCTATGTAAAAAAGTTATCTAAGCAAGAATATGTTATTGAATAAAATGAGAAAAATTTATTTTAGCCGTAAATCGAAAATAATGGGTCGAGCGAATCGGTCGATTGCGCCGAGACGCGCTATGATGCAACAGACGAGCGATTGGAACGCCCGAATATTTTCAAAGTCCCAACGTACCGGTCAAGAGTAAAGTACCATTTTCCTACATTAGATTTCGTTCTAAATGCTTAATCCCTATGTAAAAACGTTAGTTAAGCAAGAATATCGTATTTTTAAAAAAATCTAATGATAGGATTTTCCAGAAAATTGAAAAAACCGAAAAATGTCAAGAGTAAAGTGCCATTTTCTGACATTAGATTTCGTTCTAAATGCTTAATCCCTATGTAGAAACGTTAGTTAAGCAAGAATATCGTATTTTTAAAAAAATCTAATGGTAGGATTTTTCAGAAAATTGAAAAAACCGTAAAATGTCAAGAGTAAAGTGCCCTTATTTTAAACATTATATCGTTCTAAATGCTTAATCCCTATGTAAAAAAGTTATCTAAGCAAGAATATGTTATTGAATAAAATGAGAAAAATTTATTTTAGCCGTAAATCGAAAATAATGGGTCGAGCGAATCGGTCGATTGCGCCGAGACGCGCTATGATGCAACAGACGAGCGATTGGAACGCCCGAATATTTTCAAAGTCCCAACGTACCGATCAAGAGTAAAGTACCATTTTCCTACATTAGATTTCGTTCTAAATGCTTAATCCCTTTGTAAAAACGTTAGTTAAGCAAGAATATCGTATTTTTAAAAAAATCTAATGATAGGATTTTCCAGAAAATTGAAAAAACCGAAAAATGTCAAGAGTAAAGTGCCATTTTCTGACATTAGATTTCGTTCTAAATGCTTAATCCCTATGTAGAAACGTTAGTTAAGCAAGAATATCGTATTTTTAAAAAAATCTAATGATAGGATTTTTCAGAAAATTGAAAAAACCGTAAAATGTCAAGAGTAAAGTGCCATTATTTTAAACAATGTATCGTTCTAAATGCTTAATCCCTATGTAAAAAAGTTATTTAAGCAAGAATATGTTATTGAAAAAAATTAGAAAAATTTATTTTAGCCGTAAATCGAAAATAATGGGGACACCGGAGCTGTTCGAAGCGCCGAGACGCGCCGCGTACGGCCGAATATTTTCTAAGTCCCAACGTACCGGTCAAGAGTAAAGTACCATTTTCCTACATTAGATTTCGTTCTAAATGCTTAATCCCTATGTAAAAACGTTAGTTAAGCAAGAATATCGTATTTTTAAAAAAATCTAATGATAGGATTTTCCAGAAAATTGAAAAAACCGAAAAATGTCAAGAGTAAAGTGCCATTTTCTGACATTAGATTTCGTTCTAAATGCTTAATCCCTATGTAGAAACGTTAGTTAAGCAAGAATATCGTATTTTTAAAAAAATCTAATGGTAGGATTTTTCAGAAAATTGAAAAAACCGTAAAATGTCAAGAGTAAAGTGCCCTTATTTTAAACATTATATCGTTCTAAATGCTTAATCCCTATGTAAAAAAGTTATCTAAGCAAGAATATGTTATTGAATAAAATGAGAAAAATTTATTTTAGCCGTAAATCGAAAATAATGGGTCGAGCGAATCGGTCGATTGCGCCGAGACGCGCTATGATGCAACAGACGAGCGATTGGAACGCCCGAATATTTTCAAAGTCCCAACGTACCGATCAAGAGTAAAGTACCATTTTCCTACATTAGATTTCGTTCTAAATGCTTAATCCCTTTGTAAAAACGTTAGTTAAGCAAGAATATCGTATTTTTAAAAAAATCTAATGATAGGATTTTCCAGAAAATTGAAAAAACCGAAAAATGTCAAGAGTAAAGTGCCCTTATTTTAAACATTATATCGTTCTAAATGCTTAATCCCTATGTAAAAAAGTTATCTAAGCAAGAATATGTTATTGAATAAAATGAGAAAAATTTATTTTAGCCGTAAATCGAAAATAATGGGTCGAGCGAATCGGTCGATTGCGCCGAGACGCGCTATGATGCAACAGACGAGCGATTGGAACGCCCGAATATTTTCAAAGTCCCAACGTACCGGTCAAGAGTAAAGTACCATTTTCCTACATTAGATTTCGTTCTAAATGCTTAATCCCTATGTAAAAACGTTAGTTAAGCAAGAATATCGTATTTTTAAAAAAATCTAATGATAGGATTTTCCAGAAAATTGAAAAAACCGAAAAATGTCAAGAGTAAAGTGCCATTTTCTGACATTAGATGTCGTTCTAAATCCTTAATCCCTATGTAGAAACGTTAGTTAAGCAAGAATATCGTATTTTTAAAAAAATCTAATGGTAGGATTTTTCAGAAAATTGAAAAAACCGTAAAATGTCAAGAGTAAAGTGCCCTTATTTTAAACATTATATCGTTCTAAATGCTTAATCCCTATGTAAAAAAGTTATCTAAGCAAGAATATGTTATTGAATAAAATGAGAAAAATTTATTTTAGCCGTAAATCGAAAATAATGGGTCGAGCGAATCGGTCGATTGCGCCGAGACGCGCTATGATGCAACAGACGAGCGATTGGAACGCCCGAATATTTTCAAAGTCCCAACGTACCGGTCAAGAGTAAAGTACCATTTTCCTACATTAGATTTCGTTCTAAATGCTTAATCCCTATGTAAAAACGTTAGTTAAGCAAGAATATCGTATTTTAAAAAAAATCTAATGATAGGATTTTCCAGAAAATTGAAAAAACCGAAAAATGTCAAGAGTAAAGTGCCATTTTCTGACATTAGATTTCGTTCTAAATGCTTAATCCCTATGTAGAAACGTTAGTTAAGCAAGATTATCGTATTTTTAAAAAAATCTAATGATAGGATTTTTCAGAAAATTGAAAAAACCGTAAAATGTCAAGAGTAAAGTGCCCTTATTTTAAACATTATATCGTTCTAAATGCTTAATCCCTATGTAAAAAAGTTATCTAAGCAAGAATATGTTATTGAATAAAATGAGAAAAATTTATTTTAGCCGTAAATCGAAAATAATGGGTCGAGCGAATCGGTCGATTGCGCCGAGACGCGCTATGATGCAACAGACGAGCGATTGGAACGCCCGAATATTTTCAAAGTCCCAACGTACCGGTCAAGAGTAAAGTACCATTTTCCTACATTAGATTTCGTTCTAAATGCTTAATCCCTATGTAAAAACGTTAGTTAAGCAAGAATATCGTATTTTAAAAAAAATCTAATGATAGGATTTTCCAGAAAATTGAAAAAACCGAAAAATGTCAAGAGTAAAGTGCCATTTTCTGACATTAGATTTCGTTCTAAATGCTTAATCCCTATGTAGAAACGTTAGTTAAGCAAGAATATCGTATTTTTAAAAAAATCTAATGGTAGGATTTTTCAGAAAATTGAAAAAACCGTAAAATGTCAAGAGTAAAGTGCCCTTATTTTAAACATTATATCGTTCTAAATGCTTAATCCCTATGTAAAAAAGTTATCTAAGCAAGAATATGTTATTGAATAAAATGAGAAAAATTTATTTTAGCCGTAAATCGAAAATAATGGGTCGAGCGAATCGGTCGATTGCGCCGAGACGCGCTATGATGCAACAGACGAGCGATTGGAACGCCCGAATATTTTCAAAGTCCCAACGTACCGGTCAAGAGTAAAGTACCATTTTCCTACATTAGATTTCGTTCTAAATGCTTAATCCCTATGTAAAAACGTTAGTTAAGCAAGAATATCGTATTTTAAAAAAAATCTAATGATAGGATTTTCCAGAAAATTGAAAAAACCGAAAAATGTCAAGAGTAAAGTGCCATTTTCTGACATTAGATTTCGTTCTAAATGCTTAATCCCTATGTAGAAACGTTAGTTATGCAAGATTATCGTATTTTTAAAAAAATCTAATGATAGGATTTTTCAGAAAATTGAAAAAACCGTAAAATGTCAAGAGTAAAGTGCCCTTATTTTAAACATTATATCGTTCTAAATGCTTAATCCCTATGTAAAAAAGTTATCTAAGCAAGAATATGTTATTGAATAAAATGAGAAAAATTTATTTTAGCCGTAAATCGAAAATAATGGGTCGAGCGAATCGGTCGATTGCGCCGAGACGCGCTATGATGCAACAGACGAGCGATTGGAACGCCCGAATATTTTCAAAGTCCCAACGTACCGGTCAAGAGTAAAGTACCATTTTCCTACATTAGATTTCGTTCTAAATGCTTAATCCCTATGTAAAAACGTTAGTTAAGCAAGAATATCGTATTTTTAAAAAAATCTAATGATAGGATTTTCCAGAAAATTGAAAAAACCGAAAAATGTCAAGAGTAAAGTGCCATTTTCTGACATTAGATTTCGTTCTAAATGCTTAATCCCTATGTAGAAACGTTAGTTAAGCAAGAATATCGTATTTTTAAAAAAATCTAATGGTAGGATTTTTCAGAAAATTGAAAAAACCGTAAAATGTCAAGAGTAAAGTGCCCTTATTTTAAACATTATATCGTTCTAAATGCTTAATCCCTATGTAAAAAAGTTATCTAAGCAAGAATATGTTATTGAATAAAATGAGAAAAATTTATTTTAGCCGTAAATCGAAAATAATGGGTCGAGCGAATCGGTCGATTGCGCCGAGACGCGCTATGATGCAACAGACGAGCGATTGGAACGCCCGAATATTTTCAAAGTCCCAACGTACCGATCAAGAGTAAAGTACCATTTTCCTACATTAGATTTCGTTCTAAATGCTTAATCCCTTTGTAAAAACGTTAGATAAGCAAGAATATCGTATTTTTAAAAAAATCTAATGATAGGATTTTCCAGAAAATTGAAAAAACCGAAAAATGTCAAGAGTAAAGTGCCATTTTCTGACATTAGATTTCGTTCTAAATGCTTAATCCCTATGTAGAAACGTTAGTTAAGCAAGAATATCGTATTTTTAAAAAAATCTAATGATAGGATTTTTCAGAAAATTGAAAAAACCGTAAAATGTCAAGAGTAAAGTGCCATTATTTTAAACAATGTATCGTTCTAAATGCTTAATCCCTATGTAAAAAAGTTATTTAAGCAAGAATATGTTATTGAAAAAAATTAGAAAAATTTATTTTAGCCGTAAATCGAAAATAATGGGGACACCGGAGCTGTTCGAAGCGCCGAGACGCGCCGCGTACGGCCGAATATTTTCTAAGTCCCAACGTACCGATCAAGAGTAAAGTACCATTTTCCTACATTAGATTTCGTTCTAAATGCTTAATCCCTATGTAAAAACGTTAGTTAAGCAAGAATATCGTATTTTTAAAAAAATCTAATGATAGGATTTTCCAGAAAATTGAAAAAACCGAAAAATGTCAAGAGTAAAGTGCCATTTTCTGACATTAGATTTCGTTCTAAATGCTTAATCCCTATGTAGAAACGTTAGTTAAGCAAGAATATCGTATTTTTAAAAAAATCTAATGATAGGATTTTTCAGAAAATTGAAAAAACCGTAAAATGTCAAGAGTAAAGTGCCATTATTTTAAACAATGTATCGTTCTAAATGCTTAATCCCTATGTAAAAAAGTTATCTAAGCAAGAATATGTTATTGAATAAAATGAGAAAAATTTATTTTAGCCGTAAATCGAAAATAATGGGTCGAGCGAATCGGTCGATTGCGCCGAGACGCGCTATGATGCAACAGACGAGCGATTGGAACGCCCGAATATTTTCAAAGTCCCAACGTACCGATCAAGAGTAAAGTACCATTTTCCTACATTAGATTTCGTTCTAAATGCTTAATCCCTTTGTAAAAACGTTAGTTAAGCAAGAATATCGTATTTTTAAAAAAATCTAATGATAGGATTTTCCAGAAAATTGAAAAAACCGAAAAATGTCAAGAGTAAAGTGCCATTTTCTGACATTAGATTTCGTTCTAAATGCTTAATCCCTATGTAGAAACGTTAGTTAAGCAAGAATATCGTATTTTTAAAAAAATCTAATGATAGGATTTTTCAGAAAATTGAAAAAACCGTAAAATGTCAAGAGTAAAGTGCCATTATTTTAAACAATGTATCGTTCTAAATGCTTAATCCCTATGTAAAAAAGTTATTTAAGCAAGAATATGTTATTGAAAAAAATTAGAAAAATTTATTTTAGCCGTAAATCGAAAATAATGGGGACACCGGAGCTGTTCGAAGCGCCGAGACGCGCCGCGTACGGCCGAATATTTTCTAAGTCCCAACGTACCGATCAAGAGTAAAGTACCATTTTCCTACATTAGATTTCGTTCTAAATGCTTAATCCCTATGTAAAAACGTTAGTTAAGCAAGAATATCGTATTTTTAAAAAAATCTAATGATAGGATTTTCCAGAAAATTGAAAAAACCGAAAAATGTCAAGAGTAAAGTGCCATTTTCTGACATTAGATTTCGTTCTAAATGCTTAATCCCTATGTAGAAACGTTAGTTAAGCAAGAATATCGTATTTTTAAAAAAATCTAATGATAGGATTTTTCAGAAAATTGAAAAAACCGTAAAATGTCAAGAGTAAAGTGCCATTATTTTAAACAATGTATCGTTCTAAATGCTTAATCCCTATGTAAAAAAGTTATTTAAGCAAGAATATGTTATTGAAAAAAATTAGAAAAATTTATTTTAGCCGTAAATCGAAAATAATGGGTCGAGCGAATCGGTCGATTGCGCCGAGACGCGCTATGATGCAACAGACGAGCGATTGGAACGCCCGAATATTTTCAAAGTCCCAACGTACCGATCAAGAGTAAAGTACCATTTTCCTACATTAGATTTCGTTCTAAATGCTTAATCCCTATGTAAAAACGTTAGTTAAGCAAGAATATCGTATTTTTAAAAAAATCTAATGATAGGATTTTCCAGAAAATTGAAAAAACCGAAAAATGTCAAGAGTAAAGTGCCATTTTCTGACATTAGATTTCGTTCTAAATGCTTAATCCCTATGTAGAAACGTTAGTTAAGCAAGAATATCGTATTTTTAAAAAAATCTAATGGTAGGATTTTTCAGAAAATTGAAAAAACCGTAAAATGTCAAGAGTAAAGTGCCCTTATTTTAAACATTATATCGTTCTAAATGCTTAATCCCTATGTAAAAAAGTTATCTAAGCAAGAATATGTTATTGAATAAAATGAGAAAAATTTATTTTAGCCGTAAATCGAAAATAATGGGTCGAGCGAATCGGTCGATTGCGCCGAGACGCGCTATGATGCAACAGACGAGCGATTGGAACGCCCGAATATTTTCAAAGTCCCAACGTACCGGTCAAGAGTAAAGTACCATTTTCCTACATTAGATTTCGTTCTAAATGCTTAATCCCTATGTAAAAACGTTAGTTAAGCAAGAATATCGTATTTTAAAAAAAATCTAATGATAGGATTTTCCAGAAAATTGAAAAAACCGAAAAATGTCAAGAGTAAAGTGCCATTTTCTGACATTAGATTTCGTTCTAAATGCTTAATCCCTATGTAGAAACGTTAGTTAAGCAAGATTATCGTATTTTTAAAAAAATCTAATGATAGGATTTTTCAGAAAATTGAAAAAACCGTAAAATGTCAAGAGTAAAGTGCCCTTATTTTAAACATTATATCGTACTAAATGCTTAATCCCTATGTAAAAAAGTTATCTAAGCAAGAATATGTTATTGAATAAAATGAGAAAAATTTATTTTAGCCGTAAATCGAAAATAATGGGTCGAGCGAATCGGTCGATTGCGCCGAGACGCGCTATGATGCAACAGACGAGCGATTGGAACGCCCGAATATTTTCAAAGTCCCAACGTACCGGTCAAGAGTAAAGTACCATTTTCCTACATTAGATTTCGTTCTAAATGCTTAATCCCTATGTAAAAACGTTAGTTAAGCAAGAATATCGTATTTTAAAAAAAATCTAATGATAGGATTTTCCAGAAAATTGAAAAAACCGAAAAATGTCAAGAGTAAAGTGCCATTTTCTGACATTAGATTTCGTTCTAAATGCTTAATCCCTATGTAGAAACGTTAGTTAAGCAAGAATATCGTATTTTTAAAAAAATCTAATGGTAGGATTTTTCAGAAAATTGAAAAAACCGTAAAATGTCAAGAGTAAAGTGCCCTTATTTTAAACATTATATCGTTCTAAATGCTTAATCCCTATGTAAAAAAGTTATCTAAGCAAGAATATGTTATTGAATAAAATGAGAAAAATTTATTTTAGCCGTAAATCGAAAATAATGGGTCGAGCGAATCGGTCGATTGCGCCGAGACGCGCTATGATGCAACAGACGAGCGATTGGAACGCCCGAATATTTTCAAAGTCCCAACGTACCGATCAAGAGTAAAGTACCATTTTCCTACATTAGATTTCGTTCTAAATGCTTAATCCCTTTGTAAAAACGTTAGTTAAGCAAGAATATCGTATTTTTAAAAAAATCTAATGATAGGATTTTCCAGAAAATTGAAAAAACCGAAAAATGTCAAGAGTAAAGTGCCATTTTCTGACATTAGATTTCGTTCTAAATGCTTAATCCCTATGTAGAAACGTTAGTTAAGCAAGAATATCGTATTTTTAAAAAAATCTAATGGTAGGATTTTTCAGAAAATTGAAAAAACCGTAAAATGTCAAGAGTAAAGTGCCCTTATTTTAAACATTATATCGTTCTAAATGCTTAATCCCTATGTAAAAAAGTTATCTAAGCAAGAATATGTTATTGAATAAAATGAGAAAAATTTATTTTAGCCGTAAATCGAAAATAATGGGTCGAGCGAATCGGTCGATTGCGCCGAGACGCGCTATGATGCAACAGACGAGCGATTGGAACGCCCGAATATTTTCAAAGTCCCAACGTACCGATCAAGAGTAAAGTACCATTTTCCTACATTAGATTTCGTTCTAAATGCTTAATCCCTTTGTAAAAACGTTAGTTAAGCAAGAATATCGTATTTTTAAAAAAATCTAATGATAGGATTTTCCAGAAAATTGAAAAAACCGAAAAATGTCAAGAGTAAAGTGCCATTTTCTGACATTAGATTTCGTTCTAAATGCTTAATCCCTATGTAGAAACGTTAGTTAAGCAAGAATATCGTATTTTTAAAAAAATCTAATGATAGGATTTTTCAGAAAATTGAAAAAACCGTAAAATGTCAAGAGTAAAGTGCCATTATTTTAAACAATGTATCGTTCTAAATGCTTAATCCCTATGTAAAAAAGTTATTTAAGCAAGAATATGTTATTGAAAAAAATTAGAAAAATTTATTTTAGCCGTAAATCGAAAATAATGGGGACACCGGAGCTGTTCGAAGCGCCGAGACGCGCCGCGTACGGCCGAATATTTTCTAAGTCCCAACGTACCGATCAAGAGTAAAGTACCATTTTCCTACATTAGATTTCGTTCTAAATGCTTAATCCCTATGTAAAAACGTTAGTTAAGCAAGAATATCGTATTTTTAAAAAAATCTAATGATAGGATTTTCCAGAAAATTGAAAAAACCGAAAAATGTCAAGAGTAAAGTGCCATTTTCTGACATTAGATTTCGTTCTAAATGCTTAATCCCTATGTAGAAACGTTAGTTAAGCAAGAATATCGTATTTTTAAAAAAATCTAATGATAGGATTTTTCAGAAAATTGAAAAAACCGTAAAATGTCAAGAGTAAAGTGCCATTATTTTAAACAATGTATCGTTCTAAATGCTTAATCCCTATGTAAAAAAGTTATCTAAGCAAGAATATGTTATTGAATAAAATGAGAAAAATTTATTTTAGCCGTAAATCGAAAATAATGGGTCGAGCGAATCGGTCGATTGCGCCGAGACGCGCTATGATGCAACAGACGAGCGATTGGAACGCCCGAATATTTTCAAAGTCCCAACGTACCGATCAAGAGTAAAGTACCATTTTCCTACATTAGATTTCGTTCTAAATGCTTAATCCCTTTGTAAAAACGTTAGTTAAGCAAGAATATCGTATTTTTAAAAAAATCTAATGATAGGATTTTCCAGAAAATTGAAAAAACCGAAAAATGTCAAGAGTAAAGTGCCATTTTCTGACATTAGATTTCGTTCTAAATGCTTAATCCCTATGTAGAAACGTTAGTTAAGCAAGAATATCGTATTTTTAAAAAAATCTAATGATAGGATTTTTCAGAAAATTGAAAAAACCGTAAAATGTCAAGAGTAAAGTGCCATTATTTTAAACAATGTATCGTTCTAAATGCTTAATCCCTATGTAAAAAAGTTATTTAAGCAAGAATATGTTATTGAAAAAAATTAGAAAAATTTATTTTAGCCGTAAATCGAAAATAATGGGGACACCGGAGCTGTTCGAAGCGCCGAGACGCGCCGCGTACGGCCGAATATTTTCTAAGTCCCAACGTACCGATCAAGAGTAAAGTACCATTTTCCTACATTAGATTTCGTTCTAAATGCTTAATCCCTATGTAAAAACGTTAGTTAAGCAAGAATATCGTATTTTTAAAAAAATCTAATGATAGGATTTTCCAGAAAATTGAAAAAACCGAAAAATGTCAAGAGTAAAGTGCCATTTTCTGACATTAGATTTCGTTCTAAATGCTTAATCCCTATGTAGAAACGTTAGTTAAGCAAGAATATCGTATTTTTAAAAAAATCTAATGATAGGATTTTTCAGAAAATTGAAAAAACCGTAAAATGTCAAGAGTAAAGTGCCATTATTTTAAACAATGTATCGTTCTAAATGCTTAATCCCTATGTAAAAAAGTTATTTAAGCAAGAATATGTTATTGAAAAAAATTAGAAAAATTTATTTTAGCCGTAAATCGAAAATAATGGGTCGAGCGAATCGGTCGATTGCGCCGAGACGCGCTATGATGCAACAGACGAGCGATTGGAACGCCCGAATATTTTCAAAGTCCCAACGTACCGATCAAGAGTAAAGTACCATTTTCCTACATTAGATTTCGTTCTAAATGCTTAATCCCTATGTAAAAACGTTAGTTAAGCAAGAATATCGTATTTTTAAAAAAATCTAATGATAGGATTTTCCAGAAAATTGAAAAAACCGAAAAATGTCAAGAGTAAAGTGCCATTTTCTGACATTAGATTTCGTTCTAAATGCTTAATCCCTATGTAGAAACGTTAGTTAAGCAAGAATATCGTATTTTTAAAAAAATCTAATGGTAGGATTTTTCAGAAAATTGAAAAAACCGTAAAATGTCAAGAGTAAAGTGCCCTTATTTTAAACATTATATCGTTCTAAATGCTTAATCCCTATGTAAAAAAGTTATCTAAGCAAGAATATGTTATTGAATAAAATGAGAAAAATTTATTTTAGCCGTAAATCGAAAATAATGGGTCGAGCGAATCGGTCGATTGCGCCGAGACGCGCTATGATGCAACAGACGAGCGATTGGAACGCCCGAATATTTTCAAAGTCCCAACGTACCGGTCAAGAGTAAAGTACCATTTTCCTACATTAGATTTCGTTCTAAATGCTTAATCCCTATGTAAAAACGTTAGTTAAGCAAGAATATCGTATTTTAAAAAAAATCTAATGATAGGATTTTCCAGAAAATTGAAAAAACCGAAAAATGTCAAGAGTAAAGTGCCATTTTCTGACATTAGATTTCGTTCTAAATGCTTAATCCCTATGTAGAAACGTTAGTTAAGCAAGATTATCGTATTTTTAAAAAAATCTAATGATAGGATTTTTCAGAAAATTGAAAAAACCGTAAAATGTCAAGAGTAAAGTGCCCTTATTTTAAACATTATATCGTACTAAATGCTTAATCCCTATGTAAAAAAGTTATCTAAGCAAGAATATGTTATTGAATAAAATGAGAAAAATTTATTTTAGCCGTAAATCGAAAATAATGGGTCGAGCGAATCGGTCGATTGCGCCGAGACGCGCTATGATGCAACAGACGAGCGATTGGAACGCCCGAATATTTTCAAAGTCCCAACGTACCGGTCAAGAGTAAAGTACCATTTTCCTACATTAGATTTCGTTCTAAATGCTTAATCCCTATGTAAAAACGTTAGTTAAGCAAGAATATCGTATTTTAAAAAAAATCTAATGATAGGATTTTCCAGAAAATTGAAAAAACCGAAAAATGTCAAGAGTAAAGTGCCATTTTCTGACATTAGATTTCGTTCTAAATGCTTAATCCCTATGTAGAAACGTTAGTTAAGCAAGAATATCGTATTTTTAAAAAAATCTAATGGTAGGATTTTTCAGAAAATTGAAAAAACCGTAAAATGTCAAGAGTAAAGTGCCCTTATTTTAAACATTATATCGTTCTAAATGCTTAATCCCTATGTAAAAAAGTTATCTAAGCAAGAATATGTTATTGAATAAAATGAGAAAAATTTATTTTAGCCGTAAATCGAAAATAATGGGTCGAGCGAATCGGTCGATTGCGCCGAGACGCGCTATGATGCAACAGACGAGCGATTGGAACGCCCGAATATTTTCAAAGTCCCAACGTACCGATCAAGAGTAAAGTACCATTTTCCTACATTAGATTTCGTTCTAAATGCTTAATCCCTTTGTAAAAACGTTAGTTAAGCAAGAATATCGTATTTTTAAAAAAATCTAATGATAGGATTTTCCAGAAAATTGAAAAAACCGAAAAATGTCAAGAGTAAAGTGCCATTTTCTGACATTAGATTTCGTTCTAAATGCTTAATCCCTATGTAGAAACGTTAGTTAAGCAAGAATATCGTATTTTTAAAAAAATCTAATGGTAGGATTTTTCAGAAAATTGAAAAAACCGTAAAATGTCAAGAGTAAAGTGCCCTTATTTTAAACATTATATCGTTCTAAATGCTTAATCCCTATGTAAAAAAGTTATCTAAGCAAGAATATGTTATTGAATAAAATGAGAAAAATTTATTTTAGCCGTAAATCGAAAATAATGGGTCGAGCGAATCGGTCGATTGCGCCGAGACGCGCTATGATGCAACAGACGAGCGATTGGAACGCCCGAATATTTTCAAAGTCCCAACGTACCGGTCAAGAGTAAAGTACCATTTTCCTACATTAGATTTCGTTCTAAATGCTTAATCCCTATGTAAAAACGTTAGTTAAGCAAGAATATCGTATTTTTAAAAAAATCTAATGATAGGATTTTCCAGAAAATTGAAAAAACCGAAAAATGTCAAGAGTAAAGTGCCATTTTCTGACATTAGATTTCGTTCTAAATCCTTAATCCCTATGTAGAAACGTTAGTTAAGCAAGAATATCGTATTTTTAAAAAAATCTAATGGTAGGATTTTTCAGAAAATTGAAAAAACCGTAAAATGTCAAGAGTAAAGTGCCCTTATTTTAAACATTATATCGTTCTAAATGCTTAATCCCTATGTAAAAAAGTTATCTAAGCAAGAATATGTTATTGAATAAAATGAGAAAAATTTATTTTAGCCGTAAATCGAAAATAATGGGTCGAGCGAATCGGTCGATTGCGCCGAGACGCGCTATGATGCAACAGACGAGCGATTGGAACGCCCGAATATTTTCAAAGTCCCAACGTACCGGTCAAGAGTAAAGTACCATTTTCCTACATTAGATTTCGTTCTAAATGCTTAATCCCTATGTAAAAACGTTAGTTAAGCAAGAATATCGTATTTTTAAAAAAATCTAATGATAGGATTTTCCAGAAAATTGAAAAAACCGAAAAATGTCAAGAGTAAAGTGCCATTTTCTGACATTAGATGTCGTTCTAAATCCTTAATCCCTATGTAGAAACGTTAGTTAAGCAAGAATATCGTATTTTTAAAAAAATCTAATGGTAGGATTTTTCAGAAAATTGAAAAAACCGTAAAATGTCAAGAGTAAAGTGCCCTTATTTTAAACATTATATCGTTCTAAATGCTTAATCCCTATGTAAAAAAGTTATCTAAGCAAGAATATGTTATTGAATAAAATGAGAAAAATTTATTTTAGCCGTAAATCGAAAATAATGGGTCGAGCGAATCGGTCGATTGCGCCGAGACGCGCTATGATGCAACAGACGAGCGATTGGAACGCCCGAATATTTTCAAAGTCCCAACGTACCGATCAAGAGTAAAGTACCATTTTCCTACATTAGATTTCGTTCTAAATGCTTAATCCCTATGTAAAAACGTTAGTTAAGCAAGAATATCGTATTTTAAAAAAAATCTAATGATAGGATTTTCCAGAAAATTGAAAAAACCGAAAAATGTCAAGAGTAAAGTGCCATTTTCTGACATTAGATTTCGTTCTAAATGCTTAATCCCTATGTAGAAACGTTAGTTAAGCAAGAATATCGTATTTTTAAAAAAATCTAATGGTAGGATTTTTCAGAAAATTGAAAAAACCGTAAAATGTCAAGAGTAAAGTGCCCTTATTTTAAACATTATATCGTTCTAAATGCTTAATCCCTATGTAAAAAAGTTATCTAAGCAAGAATATGTTATTGAATAAAATGAGAAAAATTTATTTTAGCCGTAAATCGAAAATAATGGGTCGAGCGAATCGGTCGATTGCGCCGAGACGCGCTATGATGCAACAGACGAGCGATTGGAACGCCCGAATATTTTCAAAGTCCCAACGTACCGGTCAAGAGTAAAGTACCATTTTCCTACATTAGATTTCGTTCTAAATGCTTAATCCCTATGTAAAAACGTTAGTTAAGCAAGAATATCGTATTTTAAAAAAAATCTAATGATAGGATTTTCCAGAAAATTGAAAAAACCGAAAAATGTCAAGAGTAAAGTGCCATTTTCTGACATTAGATTTCGTTCTAAATGCTTAATCCCTATGTAGAAACGTTAGTTATGCAAGATTATCGTATTTTTAAAAAAATCTAATGATAGGATTTTTCAGAAAATTGAAAAAACCGTAAAATGTCAAGAGTAAAGTGCCCTTATTTTAAACATTATATCGTTCTAAATGCTTAATCCCTATGTAAAAAAGTTATCTAAGCAAGAATATGTTATTGAATAAAATGAGAAAAATTTATTTTAGCCGTAAATCGAAAATAATGGGTCGAGCGAATCGGTCGATTGCGCCGAGACGCGCTATGATGCAACAGACGAGCGATTGGAACGCCCGAATATTTTCAAAGTCCCAACGTACCGGTCAAGAGTAAAGTACCATTTTCCTACATTAGATTTCGTTCTAAATGCTTAATCCCTATGTAAAAACGTTAGTTAAGCAAGAATATCGTATTTTTAAAAAAATCTAATGATAGGATTTTCCAGAAAATTGAAAAAACCGAAAAATGTCAAGAGTAAAGTGCCATTTTCTGACATTAGATTTCGTTCTAAATGCTTAATCCCTATGTAGAAACGTTAGTTAAGCAAGAATATCGTATTTTTAAAAAAATCTAATGGTAGGATTTTTCAGAAAATTGAAAAAACCGTAAAATGTCAAGAGTAAAGTGCCCTTATTTTAAACATTATATCGTTCTAAATGCTTAATCCCTATGTAAAAAAGTTATTTAAGCAAGAATATGTTATTGAAAAAAATTAGAAAAATTTATTTTAGCCGTAAATCGAAAATAATGGGGACACCGGAGCTGTTCGAAGCGCCGAGACGCGCCGCGTACGGCCGAATATTTTCTAAGTCCCAACGTACCGATCAAGAGTAAAGTACCATTTTCCTACATTAGATTTCGTTCTAAATGCTTAATCCCTATGTAAAAACGTTAGTTAAGCAAGAATATCGTATTTTTAAAAAAATCTAATGATAGGATTTTCCAGAAAATTGAAAAAACCGAAAAATGTCAAGAGTAAAGTGCCATTTTCTGACATTAGATTTCGTTCTAAATGCTTAATCCCTATGTAGAAACGTTAGTTAAGCAAGAATATCGTATTTTTAAAAAAATCTAATGATAGGATTTTTCAGAAAATTGAAAAAACCGTAAAATGTCAAGAGTAAAGTGCCATTATTTTAAACAATGTATCGTTCTAAATGCTTAATCCCTATGTAAAAAAGTTATTTAAGCAAGAATATGTTATTGAAAAAAATTAGAAAAATTTATTTTAGCCGTAAATCGAAAATAATGGGGACACCGGAGCTGTTCGAAGCGCCGAGACGCGCCGCGTACGGCCGAATATTTTCTAAGTCCCAACGTACCGATCAAGAGTAAAGTACCATTTTCCTACATTAGATTTCGTTCTAAATGCTTAATCCCTATGTAGAAACGTTAGTTAAGCAAGAATATCGTATTTTTAAAAAAATCTAATGGTAGGATTTTTCAGAAAATTGAAAAAACCGTAAAATGTCAAGAGTAAAGTGCCATTATTTTAAACAATGTATCGTTCTAAATGCTTAATCCCTATGTAAAAAAGTTATCTAAGCAAGAATATGTTATTGAATAAAATGAGAAAAATTTATTTTAGCCGTAAATCGAAAAAAAGACTGTTCGTTTCTCTGTCTCTCTCGCGCGATCGAAGTATTGATGTTTCCCGGCAAAGTAATGGGATATTAATTAAACTTTATACACGAAATTACTCGTTTTGATCCCCGCTACACAGCCGTATACTTTTTATAATTTTGTGGAATCGGGAACCTTGAAATATTTAACATAACGCGGATCGACTGTCTCTGTCTCTTTCTAGATCGGAATAATCGATGTTTCCCGGAAAACTATTCGGAGATTAATTAAACTTTATACACGAAATTACTCGTTTTGATCCCCGCTACACAGCCGTATACTTTTTATAATTTTGTGGAATCGGTAACCTTGAGATATTTAACATAACGCGGATCGACTGTCTCTGTCTCTTTCTAGATCGGAATTATCGATGTTTCCCGGCAAACTATTGGGAGATTATTTAAACTTTATACACGAAATTACTCGTTTTGATCCCCGCTACACAGCCGTATACTTTTTATAATTTTGTGGAATCGGTAACCTGGAGATATTTAACATAACGCGGATCGACTGTCTCTGTCTCTTTCTAGATCGGAATAATCGATGTTTCCCGGCAAACTATTGGGAGATTAATTAAACTTTATACATGAAATTACTCGTTTTGGTCCCCGCTACACAGCCGTATACTTTTTATAATTTTGTGGAATCGGTAACCTTGAGATATTTAACATAACGCGGATCGACTGTCTCTGTCTCTTTCTAGATCGGAATTATCGATGTTTCCCGGCAAACTATTGGGAGATTATTTAAACTTTATACATGAAATTACTCGTTTTGGTCCCCGCTACACAGCCGTATACTTTTTATAATTTTGTGGAATCGGTAACCTGGAGATATTTAACATAACGCGGATCGACTGTCTCTGTCTCTTTCTAGATCGGAATAATCGATGTTTCCCGGCAAACTATTGGGAGATTAATTAAACTTTATACATGAAATTACTCGTTTTGGTCCCCGCTACACAGCCGTATACTTTTTATAATTTTGTGGAATCGGTAACCTTGAGATATTTAACATAACGCGGATCGACTGTCTCTGTCTCTTTCTAGATCGGAATTATCGATGTTTCCCGGCAAACTATTGGGAGATTATTTAAACTTTATACATGAAATTACTCGTTTTGGTCCCCGCTACACAGCCGTATACTTTTTATAATTTTGTGGAATCGGGAACCTTGAAATATTTAACATAACGCGGATCGACTGTCTCTGTCTCTTTCTAGATCGGAATTATCGATGTTTCCCGGAAAACTATTCGGAGATTAATTAAACTTTATACACGAAATTACTCGTTTTGATCCCCGCTACACAGCCGTATACTTTTTATAATTTTGTGGAATCGGTAACCTTGAGATATTTAACATAACGCGGATCGACTGTCTCTGTCTCTTTCTAGATCGGAATTATCGATGTTTCCCGGCAAACTATTGGGAGATTATTTAAACTTTATACATGAAATTACTCGTTTTGATCCCCGCTACAC
>NW_027476294.1:260000-262500 GCF_051020955.1 Megalopta genalis
AAAGCAAAAGGTCCGTATTTCGGACACTCGCCTAAAGGCTTCGTCTCTTACGAGATCGAGAGGCCGTACCTTCTGCCCGGAGAACGTCCCCTTCGGTCTCCTGGCCCGGTTTACTGCGGCCTTGCCGGTGGGTGCGCCCGGCTTGGCTCGCTTCGTCTTTTTGGTGACGGTTTGCCAACCGTCACCAGTAGGGTCCTCGACACGCTCGGGTGCCGACTGCACCTTCACGAGTGACGTGTCTCCGACTCGTTCGATTACTTCCACGTTACCGGTGTCCGGCGTACCTTCTACCGTGGGCTCGGTTTTCACCGAGACCGCTCGCGTGGGAGTCACACATCTTTGCAAGATCACACGAGGATTGGCGATATTGATCACCTTCCCGGATCTTGTCTTTCTCACAGACGCGGGGGGACTGACAGCTGCATTTGCAGTTCCCGCGTCTGCGGCGACGGCTTCACTCCGAGTAGGAGCTGGACCCGTCGTCTTTGGACGCTTAGTTTTTTGTTCATTAATTTTATTAAGACCCATAATGTGTCTTGGTCTTTCATCCAGTGCGCTCCCCGGCCACCACCGACCCACACAATTTGGAACCCGCCAAAGGCTGAGTTAGGGCTACGCACCGAATATAGTCTGCTGGCTGGGTCGGTTTCCTTACCCAGCCCGCGTCCTCGCCCAGCAGAACCCACTTGCCCGAAGCGTGTGGTCGTTCCAAGCCGATTGACTGGACCAGGGCTGCTTTTCTCGTCCAGCCGCCCATCTAGCCGAAGCAGAGGCCAAAGGTACGTGTTGGGGACGTCTCACCCGCAGGAGAGGGCCCCCTCAGATCCCAGGATCCTCTTTTCCGACGACAAGGGTCGCCACGCACGGCAAACACGTGGGAGACAGCAGTCGGAGAGGCTGCCTCTTCCTCTCCACCACACTTCGTTCAGTTCGCTGCGTATTTAAGAACACGAGCTATCCAGCGGTACCTTTTTCGTGGAGGCTCAAGTGTGGCTAGGGCACGTTTGCCCCTTGCGGCCTGGGTTGCCCAGGGGATTGATTGCATCCCATGTATTCCTGAGCCCAGCGGAGTGTTGTCTAGTGGCGTGTTCCGCCCACGAAAAACGGTCTGAAAAACCGTTTAACGTAAACTGGGGAACTGATGCCACGAGTGACAACAGTTCCCCAGTCGGAAGTCATACAGCACATACAGTGCTGTACAAAGAACACGCCACAGCCCGTATGCTAAATCAGGGCCTCGCCATTATGCGAAGTACTACATGTACGACGCACTGACGGTCTCTAATGCCTTCATCGCCGATACACCCATCGACTCGGCCGATCAACCCTCCTACGCGAGGGCTAGTTCGGGGGTTATCTCCCGCCCTGGGTGGCCACAGACCGCCACCGCCAGTAGATAGGGACAGATGGGAATCTCGTTAATCCATTCATGCGCGTCACTAATTAGATGACGAGGCATTTGGCTACCTTAAGAGAGTCATAGTTACTCCCGCCGTTTACCCGCGCTTTTTTGAATTTCTTCACGTTGACATTCAGAGCACTGGGCAGAAATCACATTGCGTCAACACCCGTGGGGGCCATCGCAATGCTTTGTTTTAATTAGACAGTCGGATTCCCCTAGTCCGTGCCAGTTCTGAGCTGAGCGTTGAATGGCGGCCGAAGAGGACGACCGCACCGATGGGAAACGCCACGGAAGCCTCGCAGCAAGGAAGATCCGCGGGAGGCCAAGGCACGGGACCGAGCTCGGATCCCAGCCACGAGAGCCGTTCACCTCGCCCAGGCCCGGCACGTCAGCCAGACCCGCTTCCCGACCAAGCCCGACACGCCCCGCTCCTCAGAGCCAATCCTTATCCCGAAGTTACGGATCCAATTTGCCGACTTCCCTTACCTACATTAATCTATCGACTAGAGGCTCTTTACCTTGGAGACCTGCTGCGGATATGGGTACGAACCGGCGCGACACCTCCACGTGGCCCTCTCCTGGATTTTCAAGGTCCGAGGGGATGATCCGGACACCGCCGCAACTGCGGTGCTCTTCGCGTTCCAAACCCTATCTCCCTGCTAGAGGTTTCCAGGGAACTCGAACGCTTATACAGAAAAGAAAACTCTCCCCGGATCTCCCGACGGCGTCTCCAGGTCATTTTGGGTTACCCCGACGAACACTCTTACGAGGGCCCGAATGGTATGCGGTTCCGCTGCCGGGTTCCGGAATAGAAACCGGATTCCCTTTCGCCCAATGGGTGTTTTTTGTGCATGTATATAATAACAAAATATGCTGCGATTTATATAATAATAAAAAAAATAATAAAATAGCTGCGTTTTTTTTACAAGTGTTTAACGTCTTAGGACACCTCATCTACATAGGATTTCTCTTAGGGCTTAGGATCGACTGACTCGTGTGCAACGGCTGTTCACACGAAACCCTTCTCCACGTCAGTCCTCCAGGGCCTCGCTGGAGTATTTGCTACTACCACCAAGATCTGCGCCGACGGCGGCTCCA
>NW_027476294.1:270000-282500 GCF_051020955.1 Megalopta genalis
GCGCTTATGAGTGTAAACCGCTGCGGCAACAGACCGCCCGGCCGTGCTGTTGTAACATAGCGCGTGAACGAACGAAAAAAATTTTTATAGTAAACATTAAAATAAATTACACTACCGTAAACTAGACAAAAAATTACACATTTTTTCCCAATATGAAAATTTTCACAAACTTTTTAAAGTCCCATCGCATCGAGTAAACTTTTTTAATAACGCGTCCGCACGATTCTAAATGCTTAATCCATATGTGAAATCGTTCACTGATCACGAATATCGCATTTAAAAAAATTACAAAAATTTATTTTTCAAAATAATCAAAAAAAACCGAAAAATCACAAGAGTAAAGTACCATTATTTTAAACAACATGTCGTTCTAAATGCTTAATCCCTATGTAAAAAAGTTATTTAAGCAAGAATATGTAATCGAAAAAAATTAGAAAAATTTATTTTAGCCGTAAATCGAAAATAATGGGGACACCGGAGCTGTTCGAAGCGCCGAGACGCGCCGCGTACGGCCGAATATTTTCTAAGTCCCAACGTACCGATCAAGAGTAAAGTACCATTTTCCTACATTAGATTTCGTTCTAAATGCTTAATCCCTATGTAAAAACGTTAGTTAAGCAAGAATATCGTATTTTTAAAAAAATCTAATGATAGGATTTTCCAGAAAATTGAAAAAACCGAAAAATGTCAAGAGTAAAGTGCCATTTTCTGACATTAGATTTCGTTCTAAATGCTTAATCCCTATGTAGAAACGTTAGTTAAGCAAGAATATCGTATTTTTAAAAAAATCTAATGATAGGATTTTTCAGAAAATTGAAAAAACCGTAAAATGTCAAGAGTAAAGTGCCATTATTTTAAACAATGTATCGTTCTAAATGCTTAATCCCTATGTAAAAAAGTTATTTAAGCAAGAATATGTTATTGAAAAAAATTAGAAAAATTTATTTTAGCCGTAAATCGAAAATAATGGGGACACCGGAGCTGTTCGAAGCGCCGAGACGCGCCGCGTACGGCCGAATATTTTCTAAGTCCCAACGTACCGATCAAGAGTAAAGTACCATTTTCCTACATTAGATTTCGTTCTAAATGCTTAATCCCTATGTAAAAACGTTAGTTAAGCAAGAATATCGTATTTTTAAAAAAATCTAATGATAGGATTTTCCAGAAAATTGAAAAAACCGAAAAATGTCAAGAGTAAAGTGCCATTTTCTGACATTAGATTTCGTTCTAAATGCTTAATCCCTATGTAGAAACGTTAGTTAAGCAAGAATATCGTATTTTTAAAAAAATCTAATGGTAGGATTTTTCAGAAAATTGAAAAAACCGTAAAATGTCAAGAGTAAAGTGCCCTTATTTTAAACATTATATCGTTCTAAATGCTTAATCCCTATGTAAAAAAGTTATCTAAGCAAGAATATGTTATTGAATAAAATGAGAAAAATTTATTTTAGCCGTAAATCGAAAATAATGGGTCGAGCGAATCGGTCGATTGCGCCGAGACGCGCTATGATGCAACAGACGAGCGATTGGAACGCCCGAATATTTTCAAAGTCCCAACGTACCGGTCAAGAGTAAAGTACCATTTTCCTACATTAGATTTCGTTCTAAATGCTTAATCCCTATGTAAAAACGTTAGTTAAGCAAGAATATCGTATTTTAAAAAAAATCTAATGATAGGATTTTCCAGAAAATTGAAAAAACCGAAAAATGTCAAGAGTAAAGTGCCATTTTCTGACATTAGATTTCGTTCTAAATGCTTAATCCCTATGTAGAAACGTTAGTTAAGCAAGATTATCGTATTTTTAAAAAAATCTAATGATAGGATTTTTCAGAAAATTGAAAAAACCGTAAAATGTCAAGAGTAAAGTGCCCTTATTTTAAACATTATATCGTTCTAAATGCTTAATCCCTATGTAAAAAAGTTATCTAAGCAAGAATATGTTATTGAATAAAATGAGAAAAATTTATTTTAGCCGTAAATCGAAAATAATGGGTCGAGCGAATCGGTCGATTGCGCCGAGACGCGCTATGATGCAACAGACGAGCGATTGGAACGCCCGAATATTTTCAAAGTCCCAACGTACCGGTCAAGAGTAAAGTACCATTTTCCTACATTAGATTTCGTTCTAAATGCTTAATCCCTATGTAAAAACGTTAGTTAAGCAAGAATATCGTATTTTAAAAAAAATCTAATGATAGGATTTTCCAGAAAATTGAAAAAACCGAAAAATGTCAAGAGTAAAGTGCCATTTTCTGACATTAGATTTCGTTCTAAATGCTTAATCCCTATGTAGAAACGTTAGTTAAGCAAGAATATCGTATTTTTAAAAAAATCTAATGGTAGGATTTTTCAGAAAATTGAAAAAACCGTAAAATGTCAAGAGTAAAGTGCCCTTATTTTAAACATTATATCGTTCTAAATGCTTAATCCCTATGTAAAAAAGTTATCTAAGCAAGAATATGTTATTGAATAAAATGAGAAAAATTTATTTTAGCCGTAAATCGAAAATAATGGGTCGAGCGAATCGGTCGATTGCGCCGAGACGCGCTATGATGCAACAGACGAGCGATTGGAACGCCCGAATATTTTCAAAGTCCCAACGTACCGGTCAAGAGTAAAGTACCATTTTCCTACATTAGATTTCGTTCTAAATGCTTAATCCCTATGTAAAAACGTTAGTTAAGCAAGAATATCGTATTTTAAAAAAAATCTAATGATAGGATTTTCCAGAAAATTGAAAAAACCGAAAAATGTCAAGAGTAAAGTGCCATTTTCTGACATTAGATTTCGTTCTAAATGCTTAATCCCTATGTAGAAACGTTAGTTATGCAAGATTATCGTATTTTTAAAAAAATCTAATGATAGGATTTTTCAGAAAATTGAAAAAACCGTAAAATGTCAAGAGTAAAGTGCCCTTATTTTAAACATTATATCGTTCTAAATGCTTAATCCCTATGTAAAAAAGTTATCTAAGCAAGAATATGTTATTGAATAAAATGAGAAAAATTTATTTTAGCCGTAAATCGAAAATAATGGGTCGAGCGAATCGGTCGATTGCGCCGAGACGCGCTATGATGCAACAGACGAGCGATTGGAACGCCCGAATATTTTCAAAGTCCCAACGTACCGGTCAAGAGTAAAGTACCATTTTCCTACATTAGATTTCGTTCTAAATGCTTAATCCCTATGTAAAAACGTTAGTTAAGCAAGAATATCGTATTTTTAAAAAAATCTAATGATAGGATTTTCCAGAAAATTGAAAAAACCGAAAAATGTCAAGAGTAAAGTGCCATTTTCTGACATTAGATTTCGTTCTAAATGCTTAATCCCTATGTAGAAACGTTAGTTAAGCAAGAATATCGTATTTTTAAAAAAATCTAATGGTAGGATTTTTCAGAAAATTGAAAAAACCGTAAAATGTCAAGAGTAAAGTGCCCTTATTTTAAACATTATATCGTTCTAAATGCTTAATCCCTATGTAAAAAAGTTATCTAAGCAAGAATATGTTATTGAATAAAATGAGAAAAATTTATTTTAGCCGTAAATCGAAAATAATGGGTCGAGCGAATCGGTCGATTGCGCCGAGACGCGCTATGATGCAACAGACGAGCGATTGGAACGCCCGAATATTTTCAAAGTCCCAACGTACCGATCAAGAGTAAAGTACCATTTTCCTACATTAGATTTCGTTCTAAATGCTTAATCCCTTTGTAAAAACGTTAGTTAAGCAAGAATATCGTATTTTTAAAAAAATCTAATGATAGGATTTTCCAGAAAATTGAAAAAACCGAAAAATGTCAAGAGTAAAGTGCCATTTTCTGACATTAGATTTCGTTCTAAATGCTTAATCCCTATGTAGAAACGTTAGTTAAGCAAGAATATCGTATTTTTAAAAAAATCTAATGATAGGATTTTTCAGAAAATTGAAAAAACCGTAAAATGTCAAGAGTAAAGTGCCATTATTTTAAACAATGTATCGTTCTAAATGCTTAATCCCTATGTAAAAAAGTTATTTAAGCAAGAATATGTTATTGAAAAAAATTAGAAAAATTTATTTTAGCCGTAAATCGAAAATAATGGGGACACCGGAGCTGTTCGAAGCGCCGAGACGCGCCGCGTACGGCCGAATATTTTCTAAGTCCCAACGTACCGGTCAAGAGTAAAGTACCATTTTCCTACATTAGATTTCGTTCTAAATGCTTAATCCCTATGTAAAAACGTTAGTTAAGCAAGAATATCGTATTTTTAAAAAAATCTAATGATAGGATTTTCCAGAAAATTGAAAAAACCGAAAAATGTCAAGAGTAAAGTGCCATTTTCTGACATTAGATTTCGTTCTAAATGCTTAATCCCTATGTAGAAACGTTAGTTAAGCAAGAATATCGTATTTTTAAAAAAATCTAATGGTAGGATTTTTCAGAAAATTGAAAAAACCGTAAAATGTCAAGAGTAAAGTGCCCTTATTTTAAACATTATATCGTTCTAAATGCTTAATCCCTATGTAAAAAAGTTATCTAAGCAAGAATATGTTATTGAATAAAATGAGAAAAATTTATTTTAGCCGTAAATCGAAAATAATGGGTCGAGCGAATCGGTCGATTGCGCCGAGACGCGCTATGATGCAACAGACGAGCGATTGGAACGCCCGAATATTTTCAAAGTCCCAACGTACCGATCAAGAGTAAAGTACCATTTTCCTACATTAGATTTCGTTCTAAATGCTTAATCCCTTTGTAAAAACGTTAGTTAAGCAAGAATATCGTATTTTTAAAAAAATCTAATGATAGGATTTTCCAGAAAATTGAAAAAACCGAAAAATGTCAAGAGTAAAGTGCCATTTTCTGACATTAGATTTCGTTCTAAATGCTTAATCCCTATGTAGAAACGTTAGTTAAGCAAGAATATCGTATTTTTAAAAAAATCTAATGGTAGGATTTTTCAGAAAATTGAAAAAACCGTAAAATGTCAAGAGTAAAGTGCCCTTATTTTAAACATTATATCGTTCTAAATGCTTAATCCCTATGTAAAAAAGTTATCTAAGCAAGAATATGTTATTGAATAAAATGAGAAAAATTTATTTTAGCCGTAAATCGAAAATAATGGGTCGAGCGAATCGGTCGATTGCGCCGAGACGCGCTATGATGCAACAGACGAGCGATTGGAACGCCCGAATATTTTCAAAGTCCCAACGTACCGGTCAAGAGTAAAGTACCATTTTCCTACATTAGATTTCGTTCTAAATGCTTAATCCCTATGTAAAAACGTTAGTTAAGCAAGAATATCGTATTTTAAAAAAAATCTAATGATAGGATTTTCCAGAAAATTGAAAAAACCGAAAAATGTCAAGAGTAAAGTGCCATTTTCTGACATTAGATTTCGTTCTAAATGCTTAATCCCTATGTAGAAACGTTAGTTAAGCAAGAATATCGTATTTTTAAAAAAATCTAATGGTAGGATTTTTCAGAAAATTGAAAAAACCGTAAAATGTCAAGAGTAAAGTGCCCTTATTTTAAACATTATATCGTTCTAAATGCTTAATCCCTATGTAAAAAAGTTATCTAAGCAAGAATATGTTATTGAATAAAATGAGAAAAATTTATTTTAGCCGTAAATCGAAAATAATGGGTCGAGCGAATCGGTCGATTGCGCCGAGACGCGCTATGATGCAACAGACGAGCGATTGGAACGCCCGAATATTTTCAAAGTCCCAACGTACCGATCAAGAGTAAAGTACCATTTTCCTACATTAGATTTCGTTCTAAATGCTTAATCCCTTTGTAAAAACGTTAGTTAAGCAAGAATATCGTATTTTTAAAAAAATCTAATGATAGGATTTTCCAGAAAATTGAAAAAACCGAAAAATGTCAAGAGTAAAGTGCCATTTTCTGACATTAGATTTCGTTCTAAATGCTTAATCCCTATGTAGAAACGTTAGTTAAGCAAGAATATCGTATTTTTAAAAAAATCTAATGATAGGATTTTTCAGAAAATTGAAAAAACCGTAAAATGTCAAGAGTAAAGTGCCATTATTTTAAACAATGTATCGTTCTAAATGCTTAATCCCTATGTAAAAAAGTTATTTAAGCAAGAATATGTTATTGAAAAAAATTAGAAAAATTTATTTTAGCCGTAAATCGAAAATAATGGGGACACCGGAGCTGTTCGAAGCGCCGAGACGCGCCGCGTACGGCCGAATATTTTCTAAGTCCCAACGTACCGATCAAGAGTAAAGTACCATTTTCCTACATTAGATTTCGTTCTAAATGCTTAATCCCTATGTAAAAACGTTAGTTAAGCAAGAATATCGTATTTTTAAAAAAATCTAATGATAGGATTTTCCAGAAAATTGAAAAAACCGAAAAATGTCAAGAGTAAAGTGCCATTTTCTGACATTAGATTTCGTTCTAAATGCTTAATCCCTATGTAGAAACGTTAGTTAAGCAAGAATATCGTATTTTTAAAAAAATCTAATGATAGGATTTTTCAGAAAATTGAAAAAACCGTAAAATGTCAAGAGTAAAGTGCCATTATTTTAAACAATGTATCGTTCTAAATGCTTAATCCCTATGTAAAAAAGTTATTTAAGCAAGAATATGTTATTGAAAAAAATTAGAAAAATTTATTTTAGCCGTAAATCGAAAATAATGGGGACACCGGAGCTGTTCGAAGCGCCGAGACGCGCCGCGTACGGCCGAATATTTTCTAAGTCCCAACGTACCGATCAAGAGTAAAGTACCATTTTCCTACATTAGATTTCGTTCTAAATGCTTAATCCCTATGTAAAAACGTTAGTTAAGCAAGAATATCGTATTTTTAAAAAAATCTAATGATAGGATTTTCCAGAAAATTGAAAAAACCGAAAAATGTCAAGAGTAAAGTGCCATTTTCTGACATTAGATTTCGTTCTAAATGCTTAATCCCTATGTAGAAACGTTAGTTAAGCAAGAATATCGTATTTTTAAAAAAATCTAATGGTAGGATTTTTCAGAAAATTGAAAAAACCGTAAAATGTCAAGAGTAAAGTGCCCTTATTTTAAACATTATATCGTTCTAAATGCTTAATCCCTATGTAAAAAAGTTATCTAAGCAAGAATATGTTATTGAATAAAATGAGAAAAATTTATTTTAGCCGTAAATCGAAAATAATGGGTCGAGCGAATCGGTCGATTGCGCCGAGACGCGCTATGATGCAACAGACGAGCGATTGGAACGCCCGAATATTTTCAAAGTCCCAACGTACCGGTCAAGAGTAAAGTACCATTTTCCTACATTAGATTTCGTTCTAAATGCTTAATCCCTATGTAAAAACGTTAGTTAAGCAAGAATATCGTATTTTAAAAAAAATCTAATGATAGGATTTTCCAGAAAATTGAAAAAACCGAAAAATGTCAAGAGTAAAGTGCCATTTTCTGACATTAGATTTCGTTCTAAATGCTTAATCCCTATGTAGAAACGTTAGTTAAGCAAGATTATCGTATTTTTAAAAAAATCTAATGATAGGATTTTTCAGAAAATTGAAAAAACCGTAAAATGTCAAGAGTAAAGTGCCCTTATTTTAAACATTATATCGTTCTAAATGCTTAATCCCTATGTAAAAAAGTTATCTAAGCAAGAATATGTTATTGAATAAAATGAGAAAAATTTATTTTAGCCGTAAATCGAAAATAATGGGTCGAGCGAATCGGTCGATTGCGCCGAGACGCGCTATGATGCAACAGACGAGCGATTGGAACGCCCGAATATTTTCAAAGTCCCAACGTACCGGTCAAGAGTAAAGTACCATTTTCCTACATTAGATTTCGTTCTAAATGCTTAATCCCTATGTAAAAACGTTAGTTAAGCAAGAATATCGTATTTTAAAAAAAATCTAATGATAGGATTTTCCAGAAAATTGAAAAAACCGAAAAATGTCAAGAGTAAAGTGCCATTTTCTGACATTAGATTTCGTTCTAAATGCTTAATCCCTATGTAGAAACGTTAGTTAAGCAAGAATATCGTATTTTTAAAAAAATCTAATGGTAGGATTTTTCAGAAAATTGAAAAAACCGTAAAATGTCAAGAGTAAAGTGCCCTTATTTTAAACATTATATCGTTCTAAATGCTTAATCCCTATGTAAAAAAGTTATCTAAGCAAGAATATGTTATTGAATAAAATGAGAAAAATTTATTTTAGCCGTAAATCGAAAATAATGGGTCGAGCGAATCGGTCGATTGCGCCGAGACGCGCTATGATGCAACAGACGAGCGATTGGAACGCCCGAATATTTTCAAAGTCCCAACGTACCGGTCAAGAGTAAAGTACCATTTTCCTACATTAGATTTCGTTCTAAATGCTTAATCCCTATGTAAAAACGTTAGTTAAGCAAGAATATCGTATTTTAAAAAAAATCTAATGATAGGATTTTCCAGAAAATTGAAAAAACCGAAAAATGTCAAGAGTAAAGTGCCATTTTCTGACATTAGATTTCGTTCTAAATGCTTAATCCCTATGTAGAAACGTTAGTTATGCAAGATTATCGTATTTTTAAAAAAATCTAATGATAGGATTTTTCAGAAAATTGAAAAAACCGTAAAATGTCAAGAGTAAAGTGCCCTTATTTTAAACATTATATCGTTCTAAATGCTTAATCCCTATGTAAAAAAGTTATCTAAGCAAGAATATGTTATTGAATAAAATGAGAAAAATTTATTTTAGCCGTAAATCGAAAATAATGGGTCGAGCGAATCGGTCGATTGCGCCGAGACGCGCTATGATGCAACAGACGAGCGATTGGAACGCCCGAATATTTTCAAAGTCCCAACGTACCGGTCAAGAGTAAAGTACCATTTTCCTACATTAGATTTCGTTCTAAATGCTTAATCCCTATGTAAAAACGTTAGTTAAGCAAGAATATCGTATTTTTAAAAAAATCTAATGATAGGATTTTCCAGAAAATTGAAAAAACCGAAAAATGTCAAGAGTAAAGTGCCATTTTCTGACATTAGATTTCGTTCTAAATGCTTAATCCCTATGTAGAAACGTTAGTTAAGCAAGAATATCGTATTTTTAAAAAAATCTAATGGTAGGATTTTTCAGAAAATTGAAAAAACCGTAAAATGTCAAGAGTAAAGTGCCCTTATTTTAAACATTATATCGTTCTAAATGCTTAATCCCTATGTAAAAAAGTTATTTAAGCAAGAATATGTTATTGAAAAAAATTAGAAAAATTTATTTTAGCCGTAAATCGAAAATAATGGGGACACCGGAGCTGTTCGAAGCGCCGAGACGCGCCGCGTACGGCCGAATATTTTCTAAGTCCCAACGTACCGATCAAGAGTAAAGTACCATTTTCCTACATTAGATTTCGTTCTAAATGCTTAATCCCTATGTAAAAACGTTAGTTAAGCAAGAATATCGTATTTTTAAAAAAATCTAATGATAGGATTTTCCAGAAAATTGAAAAAACCGAAAAATGTCAAGAGTAAAGTGCCATTTTCTGACATTAGATTTCGTTCTAAATGCTTAATCCCTATGTAGAAACGTTAGTTAAGCAAGAATATCGTATTTTTAAAAAAATCTAATGATAGGATTTTTCAGAAAATTGAAAAAACCGTAAAATGTCAAGAGTAAAGTGCCATTATTTTAAACAATGTATCGTTCTAAATGCTTAATCCCTATGTAAAAAAGTTATTTAAGCAAGAATATGTTATTGAAAAAAATTAGAAAAATTTATTTTAGCCGTAAATCGAAAATAATGGGGACACCGGAGCTGTTCGAAGCGCCGAGACGCGCCGCGTACGGCCGAATATTTTCTAAGTCCCAACGTACCGATCAAGAGTAAAGTACCATTTTCCTACATTAGATTTCGTTCTAAATGCTTAATCCCTATGTAGAAACGTTAGTTAAGCAAGAATATCGTATTTTTAAAAAAATCTAATGGTAGGATTTTTCAGAAAATTGAAAAAACCGTAAAATGTCAAGAGTAAAGTGCCATTATTTTAAACAATGTATCGTTCTAAATGCTTAATCCCTATGTAAAAAAGTTATCTAAGCAAGAATATGTTATTGAATAAAATGAGAAAAATTTATTTTAGCCGTAAATCGAAAAAAAGACTGTTCGTTTCTCTGTCTCTCTCGCGCGATCGAAGTATTGATGTTTCCCGGCAAAGTAATGGGATATTAATTAAACTTTATACACGAAATTACTCGTTTTGATCCCCGCTACACAGCCGTATACTTTTTATAATTTTGTGGAATCGGGAACCTTGAAATATTTAACATAACGCGGATCGACTGTCTCTGTCTCTTTCTAGATCGGAATAATCGATGTTTCCCGGAAAACTATTCGGAGATTAATTAAACTTTATACACGAAATTACTCGTTTTGATCCCCGCTACACAGCCGTATACTTTTTATAATTTTGTGGAATCGGTAACCTTGAGATATTTAACATAACGCGGATCGACTGTCTCTGTCTCTTTCTAGATCGGAATTATCGATGTTTCCCGGCAAACTATTGGGAGATTATTTAAACTTTATACACGAAATTACTCGTTTTGATCCCCGCTACACAGCCGTATACTTTTTATAATTTTGTGGAATCGGTAACCTGGAGATATTTAACATAACGCGGATCGACTGTCTCTGTCTCTTTCTAGATCGGAATAATCGATGTTTCCCGGCAAACTATTGGGAGATTAATTAAACTTTATACATGAAATTACTCGTTTTGGTCCCCGCTACACAGCCGTATACTTTTTATAATTTTGTGGAATCGGTAACCTTGAGATATTTAACATAACGCGGATCGACTGTCTCTGTCTCTTTCTAGATCGGAATTATCGATGTTTCCCGGCAAACTATTGGGAGATTATTTAAACTTTATACATGAAATTACTCGTTTTGGTCCCCGCTACACAGCCGTATACTTTTTATAATTTTGTGGAATCGGGAACCTTGAAATATTTAACATAACGCGGATCGACTGTCTCTGTCTCTTTCTAGATCGGAATTATCGATGTTTCCCGGAAAACTATTCGGAGATTAATTAAACTTTATACACGAAATTACTCGTTTTGATCCCCGCTACACAGCCGTATACTTTTTATAATTTTGTGGAATCGGTAACCTTGAGATATTTAACATAACGCGGATCGACTGTCTCTGTCTCTTTCTAGATCGGAATTATCGATGTTTCCCGGCAAACTATTGGGAGATTATTTAAACTTTATACATGAAATTACTCGTTTTGATCCCCGCTACACAGCCGTATACTTTTTATAATTTTGTGGAATCGGTAACCTTGAGATATTTAACATAACGCGGATCGACTGTCTCTGTCTCTTTCTAGATCGGAATTATCGATGTTTCCCGGCAAACTATTGGGAGATTATTTAAACTTTATACATGAAATTACTCGTTTTGATCCCCGCTACACAGCCGTATACTTTTTATAATTTTGTGGAATCGGTAACCTGGAGATATTTAACATAACGCGGATCGACTGTCTCTGTCTCTTTCTAGATCGGAATAATCGATGTTTCCCGGCAAACTATTGGGAGATTAATTAAACTTTATACATGAAATTACTCGTTTTGGTCCCCGCTACACAGCCGTATACTTTTTATAATTTTGTGGAATCGGTAACCTTGAGATATTTAACATAACGCGGATCGACTGTCTCTGTCTCTTTCTAGATCGGAATTATCGATGTTTCCCGGCAAACTATTGGGAGATTATTTAAACTTTATACATGAAATTACTCGTTTTGATCCCCGCTACACAGCCGTATACTTTTTATAATTTTGTGGAATCGGTAACCTGGAGATATTTAACATAACGCGGATCGACTGTCTCTGTCTCTTTCTAGATCGGAATAATCGATGTTTCCCGGCAAACTAATGGGAGTTTAATTAAACTTTATGCATCAAATCATTCAGTTTGACTCCTGCAACACAACCAAACACTCTCTGTAATTTTCTGAACTGAAAAACCACTGAAATTGCGCTCGAAATGCGGAGCGACGGGTCGACGCGTCTGCACTGTGCGACAGCTAGTCAAAACGTCCGAACAGCGTATTGTTTTCGATCTCTTGGTATAATATTCGTATTCCTTGCTGTGTATAGCTTCCGATCGATTATTGCAATGGTCAAAGTTCCAGCGGCGTAATGCTTTCCATAAGATTACATTAATATAACCAGCGGCATATTGCTTTCTATCTTGTAATGAAAATTTTATAACCAAGTACCAACGGCGTATTGCTTTCGTTCGGATAATGGAGATTTTACAACCAAGTACCAGCGGTTTCTGTCTTATAATTAAATTATTATAATAAAATAAAGTACCAGCGGCGTGTTACTTTCGTTCGGATAATGGAGATTTTACAACCAAGTATCAGCGGTTTCTGTCTTATAATTAAATTATTATAATAAAATAAAGTACCAGCGGCGTGTTACTTTCGTTCGGATAATGGAGATTTTATGTCCAGCGGCGTAGTGCTTTCTATCTTATAATGTAAT